>NW_026598877.1:0-23000 GCF_029784155.1 Uranotaenia lowii
TTTAAACGAATCGTGAAACAAAGCAAAATTACCTTAAGTTTGATTTACTTGGTTGATCAACTTTAAGTTGCTTTCATTCGCTAAAGTTCTAACCACATGTCGAAAAAAAAATGGGTTTCGACGACAGTTGATCGATCATAATTAATTGGATTTTCGATTTCATTACGACTCGCCCAACTGAGGAACGAATAAAGATAATGAAAAAAGTGGGTGAAATATAACTGACGAAAAAGGAACTTCCGCTTGGTTTAACCCTTTCCTTAACTGGGTACGGCAATCTGGTGAGTGAGATCTAGTGTGATCCGATCTCGATGATTTTGCTTCTTTCCGTTTGCATCGTCGAGGGTGAAATCCATATGAGTTGGAACCGATTGTGGGTTGAGTAGAGTTTGAAAAAAAGCGAGGGAACAATATCTATCTTAAATCTAGATGAATGTATGTCTAGAAGTCACGCAATATTTTTTCTGAGAGTTAATTTCCTATCATTCGAACTCACAATTATTTCTAAAATCTTCATTTTTATCTTTTTAGTCCATTTTATTATTTTTAGTATTTTTTGTCAAATTTGTTATTTTTGTTTTTTTTGTACTTTTTGTTATTTCCGCCATTTTTGTCATTTTTGTCATTTTTGTCATTTTTGTCATTTTTGTCATTTTTGTCAATATTGTCATTTTTGTCATTTTCGCCATTTTTGTCATTTTTGTCATTTTTGTCATTTTTGTCATTTTTGTCATTTTTGTCATTTTTGTCATTTTTGTCATTTTTGTCATTTTTGTCATTTTTGTCATTTTTGTCATTTTTGTCATTTTTGTCATTTTTGTCATTTTTGTCATTTTTGTCATTTTTGTCATTTTTGTCATTTTTGTCATTTTTGTCATTTTTGTCATTTTTGTCATTTTTGTCATTTTTGTCATTTTTGTCATTTTTGTCATTTTTGTCATTTTTGTCATTTTTGTCATTTTTGTCATTTTTGTCATTTTTGTCATTTTTGTCATTTTTGTCATTTTTGTCATTTTTGTCATTTTTGTCATTTTTGTCATTTTTGTCATTTTTGTCATTTTTGTCATTTTTGTCATTTTTGTCATTTTTGTCATTTTTGTCATTTTTGTCATTTTTGTCATTTTTGTCATTTTTGTCATTTTTGTCATTTTTGTCATTTTTGTCATTTTTGTCATTTTTGTCATTTTTGTCATTTTTGTCATTTTTGTCATTTTTGTCATTTTTGTCATTTTTGTCATTTTTGTCATTTTTGTCATTTTTGTCATTTTTGTCATTTTTGTCATTTTTGTCATTTTTGTCATTTTTGTCATTTTTGTCATTTTTGTCATTTTTGTCATTTTTGACAATTTTGTCAATTCAGTCATTTTTGTCATTTTTGTAAATGACAACTTTGACAATTTTGACAATTTTGACAATTTTGAAAATTTTGACAAACTTGACAATCTTGACAATTTTGACAATTTTGACAATTTTGACAATTTTGACAATTTTGACAATTTTGACAATTTTGACAATTTTGACAATTTTGACAATTTTGACAATTTTGACAATTTTGATAATTTTGACAATTTTGACAATTTTGACAATTTTGACAATTTTGACAATTTTGACAATTTTGCCAATTTTGACAATTTTGACAATTTTGACAATTTTGACAATTTTGACAATTTTGACAATTTTGACAATTTTGACAATTTTGACAATTTTGACAATTTTGACAATTTTGTCAATTTTGACAATTTTGACAATTTTGACAATTTTGACAATTTTGACAATTTTGACAATTTTGACAATTTTGACAATTTTGACAATTTTGACAATTTTGACAATTTTGACAATTTTGACAATTTTGACAATTTTGACAATTTTGACAATTTTGACAATTTTGACAATTTTGACAATTTTGACAATTTTGACAATTTTGACAATTTTGACAATTTTGACAATTTTGACAATTTTGACAATTTTGACAATTTTGACAATTTTGACAATTTTGACAATTTTGACAATTTTGACAATTTTGACAATTTTGACAATTTTGACAATTTTGACAATTTTGACAATTTTGACAATTTTGACAATTTTGACAATTTTGACAATTTTGACAATTTTGACAATTTTGACAATTTTGACAATTTTGACAATTTTGAAAATTTTGACAATTTTGACAATTTTGACAATTTTGACAATTTTGACAATTTTGACAATTTTGACAATTTTGACAATTTTGACAATTTTGACAATTTTGACAATTTTGACAATTTTGACAATTTTGACAATTTTGACAATTTTGACAATTTTGACAATTTTGACAATTTTGACAATTTTGACAATTTTGACAATTTTGACAATTTTGACAATTTTGACAATTTTGACAATTTTGACAATTTTGACAATTTTGACAATTTTGACAATTTTGACAATTTTGACAATTTTGACAATTTTGACAATTTTGATAATTTTGACAATTTTGACAATTTTGACAATTTTGACAATTTTGACAATTTTGACAATTTTGACAATTTTGACAATTTTGACAATTTTGACAATTTTGACAATTTTAACAATTTTGACAATTTTGGCAAATTTTGACAATTTTGACAATTCTGACAATTTTGACAATTTTGACAATTTTTTTTTTAACTTAAACCCTTGGTTTGTTTTTTTTTTTGACAATTTTGACAATTTTGAAAATTTTGACATTTTTGACAATTTCGACAATTTGGATAATTTTGTTTATTTTTGGATAAACTTAAGCTTAGCATTTATAACTATTAGTCTGCATCGCAAATCGGTCAACAAGCCACCCATTAGCAGGAATAAACTGTAAAGATTGCGAGGGTACAAAAAACAAACTCCTCACTAATCTCAACCCCCTTCAATTGGTTAATTTACATTTTAATTAGCAGCTGACGACGACAACGATGGATGTTGTTGGTAAAAAGTTGCTTGTTTCTTGTACAATTTTGTAAGGCTGCCAAAGGCTGTTGAGAGAAAAAAAAAATAAAAGGTAGCTAAGCTAAGCGACTGCCAAGTATATTCGCTTTATCTCCACTACCAGGCATCGTTTGTTTTGTGTACAGCCAATTTTCCACGCACGATTAGCTGAGCAAACAGCAAAGTTCAACTCGCCTTGAAGCCCCCAAAGTGTTGCATTCGACGTTTTTTCGACAAATGTTATACGATTGCATTGTGGGAAAAATTTGAAAATCTTTCAATTTTTTTTAATTTTAAATTATTTATTCATAAAATTATTAAAAAAATAGTTCGAAACTTTGGTATAATATTAAAGTGTAAATTTTGACTCAGTGTTCCTTTGGTGATCTCTGGCATTAAAGCAGGTCCACTATGATGAGTGATTGAGCTTAACTTTTCTGGTCGAGAAGCAGCGCCACCGCGTATACGAGTTCCTTAAATTTGCCTAGCTTCTTTGGCCACTTCACCAGCTCAACTGTAGGACACTCAAGGTGCCAGTCAAGCGCCAATGCAAGTGGAAGATTTTTAGCTGCGGCTATTAACGGGCAGCCAGCTAGCTGGGTGCGCATCTTAATTTCGATGCATTAGTTAGGCAGGCCACATCACCACATCGCGACCCCAGCTCAGCCACTTCGAGATATATTGGTCGTGTCAATATTTGTCGTTTGTCGCCTTGACAATTATGCTGGGAGCGATGTTTAGAGACACCCGGTTGAAAACACCGGTGGAAAAGTAAACAACGTTAAACAATTTCAAAAGGTAGAGTTTGAACTGAAGACAGACTTTAGAGACCAGATTTTGAAGTACAAATTTGACAATTTGATGAAACAAGAAATTGAGAAAAGATTAGTGATAGAAAAATAAATAAGCTAAAATAAGATTTAAAAAAATATGTTTTCGAAGAAAATTGCAATATTGCAATACTTTTGTAGAGATGCCACTGATGCGAAACGACCATCCTAAATCTATCCACTCAAAAGTATCGAAGAAAATACTTTTTTCTCTTCATCTAGTATAGTTTAAATCTACAAAACATACAATTTAACCGTAATCGTGAGCTGACAGAGTCGAGTTGAGCATCTTATAAAATCTCTCTTGAATAATCCATTCTCGAATAAATTTAATGGCTGGCCTACGATATTCGATCACCATCTGAAAGGAATCTTGTTTTACTTAACTTTAATGTAAATAATTAACTTTTACCCAGCAATCAAAATTCAAATAAAGAAAGATCCCTGTCAATCATTGATCGCTAATGATACCTCAAAAAATTGAATTCAATTTCGCCGTTGAAAGCTTCTCATTAGCCGGGAAATCCAAACAAATCAAAGTCTAAACTGAGCTGAGCTGAGCCAACAGTCCTACTACATGTAATCATCCTTTCATCGATTGGAACGGCGAACAAACAAATTGTATTTAATGAAATCAATTGAACACACAAACAATCCGAGCCATCTCGTGAGATGGACGCAGATCAACTGATGAAATTGTGCGAGCCAACCGAGCGCCAGAGGTTTATTTTTCTTTTTCACTGCGATGCCATCCCGGGATTGATGCTGGCAGGGATGTTGAATTGTGATTTGCTTGATTAAAAATCTTCGGCTTTCTAGAAAAGTTTGAAAAATTCTTTATTTTGTCAAGATCCAACTTAGATTTGATTTTTTTGGCTACAATCTTCGTTTGTGTTATATTCTGATAATGATTTTTTCAATTTCAATTGGCAACCCTTCCTGCACCTTTCAGCAGCACATCTTCTACTAAAACATCTACCCATCCATCCATCCATTTAAATCATTCATCAGAATAAATTCCCGTTCAGCTCAAAAGCATACAAATGTTGTTGCCTTTCCTCATCTCATCTCTCAATCCGTTTGCGCGAGGAATTTAAATAATAAGGTCTAAAAGCAAAATAAATACATTTTCTCTCATAAGCCGAACCCCATGGGATCAGCTCAGCTTCAGCCCCAGCTCAGCTCAATGGAATGGAAAGGGGGTTGTGTCGTCGTCTCCCACCCGAAGGGAGCATCATCAACAAATGTTAAGCCACCAGCCATCATGTCGTTGTGTTGTGTTGAGGGAGGGGGTGGACCATTTGAGGATTTTCTTCTCGCTGTACTTCTCTGCCATACGACGAATAATAGTAGTCAATGTTCCGCCAAATGAGGGGACAAAAAGGGGGAGACCGCGAAATATCGCAGAGCAAGTACGTAGGCACACTCACTCTACTCTCGCTCACTCACTTGGCATCATGGCATCTCGCCGCGCACATTGATTCTTGACGGCATCAGCTCAGCCGAGCAACTTGGGTGGTCCATCGGCATCAAGTCGCTTTTATTGCAGCATCAGGAGCAACTAGCAACTAAACTGAGGGCGCGCACACACCACACTACACCACACCACGGCTCTTTGCTAAACTTCCCCATGCTTTCTTACTTGCCCTGAGATTTTTTCCCCAACTGCTGCTGCTGCTGCTGGTTCTGCTTAACTTAATTCATCAGCATTGCTTACTTCCTTTCTACCGGATTGCTGGCGAAGGACGTGTCGATTTTTGACCCATACTTATACTTATACTTATACTTATACTTATGCTTATACTTATACTTATACTTATACTTATACTTATACTTATACTTATACTTATACTTATACTTATACTTATACTTATACTTATACTTATACTTATACTTATACTTATACTTATACTTATACTTATACTTATACTTATACTTATACTTATACTTATACTTATACTTATACTTATACTTATACTTATACTTATACTTATACTTATACTTATACTTATACTTATACTTATACTTATACTTATACTTATACTTATACTTATACTTATACTTATACTTATACTTATACTTATACTTATACTTATACTTATACTTATACTTATACTTATACTTATACTTATACTTATACTTATACTTATACTTATACTTATACTTATACTTATACTTATACTTATACTTATACTTATACTTATACTTATACTTATACTTATACTTATACTTATACTTATACTTATACTTATACTTATACTTATACTTATACTTATACTTATACTTATACTTATACTTATACTTATACTTATACTTATACTTATACTTATACTTATACTTATACTTATACTTATACTTATACTTATACTTATACTTATACTTATACTTATACTTATACTTATACTTATACTTATACTTATACTTATACTTATACTTATACTTATACTTATACTTATACTTATACTTATACTTATACTTATACTTATACTTATACTTATACTTATACTTATACTTATACTTATACTTATACTTATACTTATACTTATACTTATACTTATACTTATACTTATACTTATACTTATACTTATACTTATACTTATACTTATACTTATACTTATACTTATACTTATACTTATACTTATACTTATACTTATACTTATACTTATACTTATACTTATACTTATACTTATACTTATACTTATACTTATACTTATACTTATACTTATACTTATACTTATACTTATACTTATACTTATACTTATACTTATACTTATACTTATACTTATACTTATACTTATACTTATACTTATACTTATACTTATACTTATACTTATACTTATACTTATACTTATACTTATACTTATACTTATACTTATACTTATACTTATACTTATACTTATACTTATACTTATACTTATACTTATACTTATACTTATACTTATACTTATACTTATACTTATACTTATACTTATACTTATACTTATACTTATACTTATACTTATACTTATACTTATACTTATACTTATACTTATACTTATACTTATACTTATACTTATACTTATACTTATACTTATACTTATACTTATACTTATACTTATACTTATACTTATACTTATACTTATACTTATACTTATACTTATACTTATACTTATACTTATACTTATACTTATACTTATACTTATACTTATACTTATACTCAGGGCCGTAGGAAGAACCGGTTCATGGGGGGGTTTTGATGACAATTTTTTTCCTATAACATTTTTACTTGAACAATGCATACACAAGTGGAAAAATGTATATGTTCTAAGTACAAATAATTCAGGTTAAAGTTATTTTGCATTAAAAGATATTTATTTTTGAAAATAAGTTCCATCAGTGCCTATTTTTTTCATTTTTTTTTTGTTTCGATTATAGTCGTTTTACCATCATTATGGCATTCGCGACTTTATCAACGTTACAGTTGGCGGATCATTATTGAAAAACTTACCCGGTACAACTGTGTTCGATGTTTACTCTTGGGCTCGAACTCGCGGACATCTGCTCAGGAGACGACAGACTTGCCAACTGAGCTATATCACAAGCCAAATATTTTTTTCATGAAGTTTAAAAAAAATATGGGGACTTGTGATATAGCTCAGTTGGTGAACCAGTTGTGAGCTGATTTCCGTGAGTTCGAGCTCAAAAGTGAACATCGAATACAGAAACAAAAAAAAGAGATTTTGAACGCTTCATCCAGAAAAAACATGTTTTACTCACTTATCCTAGCAAGCTTATTCATTTGAACCACAAGCATGGGTGAAAATGTATCAAATATACAAATATTCAGAAATAATAACAAAAAAATAGGTTAACTATTCAAAAAAGGTTTATTTTCTAATCTTGTAAAATCAATTGAAATTTATGATTTTAGTTAGAACCTTTGAATTTGAAGAATCTTTAACATATGTAAATAAAGTTTGATAAAATTTCCAGCTGAATTTTTACCTGAGGATAAAAAAACAAGTTCGACAAATTACATTTCACAATTTAAATCCTGTAATTAAAGCTTTCACAACTAAAATCTATATTTTTCAAAGAACAAATTCTTTTAAATTAATCCAGATCTAAATTTTTATATCTATGTGATTTTCACCAAGTTCGTGTTTCTTTTGTGACTTTGCTTGAATTTAAAATTTTAATTTTTAATCAAGAATCAAAATTTTGAAACCGGGATCTCCTTCAATTTAAATCCTTAATTGAATTTTAAAATTGATATTCAAATATTGATTTTAAAACTTAAATTTGAGCTTAATCTGAATACAAACCTTGGATTTTAGTACCAAGTCTGAATTCTGCATTTTGAACCCAAATTCAGAACCTGAATCTTAATTCCAGATAAGAAACTCTATGACATTGAAACCAAAAAGCGAAATTGGTATCAGAACCCTTTACCAGAAATCTTTTACTTAATTTTGAATTTATGGTTTTCAATATGAATATTCATTGAAGTTATAAATAAAAATAAAATTGATCATGATGAATTTTTTTCACATTTTTAAATTCTGAACTCACGAAACTTTCTTATGTTTCAACTCTGAATATAAATTTAGGATAAAGATTTCAGATCCAAATTTTCAATATGGTACGAATTTTAAATATTTTCTTTTCATATTCCGAAATTATGAGTTTCGAATATGGAAAATTTATAACATTTTAGATTGAAATACAACACCAAGGTTCGAAGCAGGATTCTATACCAATGATGATCCCAACTAAAAATCAAGAACAATAAACTGGATACTTACTTCATATTTTTTCCGCAAGTATCCGGGCTACTCAAATCCAGAAAATTTTATTCTAAAATTTTTCCAAAAATCGAGCGAACATGCTGGAAAATTCCGGAACTATTTCATTAAAATCAAGAAGAAAAACACATAGGGAACTGTTTATAATTTTTCGAAACACATCAGCCGATTTAGAATCATCAGAAGAATCAGGCTTCCAAAATATCTTTTATGTCTAATAATCAAAGGTTTGAAGAACCTCTTAGCTGAATGAAACTATTATTTCAAAGTAGTCGAAGATTCCTTTGAATTCAGCTACAGTATTTGAAAGACCCAAATACTAGTATTTCACTAGCTACTTGCTAGCATCCTCAGTGGGTTATCGACTGAAGAAAGTGTATCATATCCCTCCCTTAAATTGTCCAAGCTAGGTAGCTCTGAATTATTTGTAGGTAAAAAGAACCTTCGAATGCTCGGCAAATGTGCCGTTGTCAGTTTCTTGGGCCTACCTACCCTTTTCTGGGTGTTGTCAGGTAGATTATTATTGTTACCCGCCCTATTTTGGGCGTTGTCAGGTAAATTATATTTCTTCCTACCTAAGAACTTGAACAGCCAACTATGACCTGGTCCGTTGTCTCCGTTCAACAGTTTAGCAGAATTTTGATTGAAAATTTCAATACTTTCCGCTACATCTAACTTCAGCGAATTACTGTTCAACGATCGAAGTAAAGAAATATTTTCTTGATCGATCAAATGGCCTGTTTCACAGATGTGTAATGCTACTGAAGATCTAGGATTCTGTGAAGGGAGAACTTTTTTCTTCGAATCTGATTTGGCAATTGCCAAATGTTCTTCGAATCTCTCTATTAACTTCCTTTTTGTTTGTCCAATGTATACCTTATCACAGTCAGAACAACTGATCTTGTACACACCGGATCTATGCAAAAGTTCCACCGGATCTTTTGTTGATCCTAAAATGGATTTCAATTGATTATTGGAACTACTAAAAACCAATTCAATATCAAATTTTGTTAACTTGGATCGTAATTCAAGAGCATTGAAGCTATTAAATTCCATCGATCTCCGTTGAAACTCGTTTTGAATTGGAGTTAAAGTAGTGAAGGATTTTCTCTGAAGAATTTTTTGTTTTTTGTTGATGATGGCTTGAATAGAACTGGATTGGTATCCATTCTTATTAGCCGTTTGGAAGATATATTGAAGTTCCTTTTCTTCCCCTTCTTTTGAGAGAGGAATCGAATTCATTCTGTGGATCATATGATGGAAAGCGGCCATCTTATGTCCTAATGAATGATTAGAGGTGCTCGGGATAACCCTCATAGTATTGGTTGGTTTCCTGTAAATCTCAAAATTGAAAAGATTATCTTCTCTCTTTATGAGAACGTCCAGGAAAGGGATTTTCTTATCCTCTTCCACTTCACAAGTGAACTTGATATTCTTATGTAAACCATTTATGGCTGTCAGGAGTTCCTCAAGAAAATCTTTGTTTACTACACAGAAAACATCGTCGACGTATCTCCACCATTTTTCGGGTAGTAAATCCTGTTTTTCAAGAGTTTCCTCCAAGTGAGCCATAAACAGTTCACAAAGAAACGGAGACAACGGGTTTCCCATTGGAGCCCCTTTTGTCTGTCTATAGAACAGATCCCTAAACTTGAAATATGTCTGTCCCATACACAAGTCAACAAGTTTCTTGTAGTTTCGCACTTTGAGTCTCCAAGCGCTGCCACTATGTTGTTGAAGCAACCAATCCTCTAACAGATTAGAAGCTTCTTTAACTGGGACGCTTGGAAATAGTGCTGAAACATCAAAAGAAACCATGATATCATCCTCCTCTATGTTGCCTGAGGCTTGAAGTCTCTTGACAAATTCCAAAGTGTTGGTTACCGATCTAGTTCTAAAAGGTTTTGGCATCCTTTTGAACTCTTCTAGTAACCATTTTGCCACTTTTTCTGTGGGTGCGTTTACACCTGAAATTATCTCCCTCATTTCATTCCCCGGTTTGTGAATCTTAGGTAAACCTTTGATTCTGGGGACGATAGGGGCTGATACTTTCAATGCGATCGGCGCAAACCCCAGAATGGGCCCACACTCTTTTAGTGTTTTTTCTACTTCCTTCACCATTTCTGGCAAAGGATCCTCTCTGCGAATTCGATAGGGGCCCTCATCGATCTTACTTTGAATTAACTGATTGTAATCAGTTTTATCCAAAATAACTACTGAGTTACCCTTATCCGCTTTCACAAAAAACACCGGTTTCTTTTTGAGCTCTTTCACCACATCAAGCTCATCCTTATTCGAGTGTCCTTTGATACCTTTCCTCAAGACTTCTGCTACTTCAGCCATTGGACAAACAAAAAGGAAGTTAATAGAGAGATTCGAAGAACATTTGGCAATTGCCAAATCAGATTCGAAGAAAAAAGTTCTCCCTTCACAGAATCCTAGATCTTCAGTAGCATTACACATCTGTGAAACAGGCCATTTGATCGATCAAGAAAATATTTCTTTACTTCGATCGTTGAACAGTAATTCGCTGAAGTTAGATGTAGCGGAAAGTATTGAAATTTTCAATCAAAATTCTGCTAAACTGTTGAACGGAGACAACGGACCAGGTCATAGTTGGCTGTTCAAGTTCTTAGGTAGGAAGAAATATAATTTACCTGACAACGCCCAAAATAGGGCGGGTAACAATAATAATCTACCTGACAACACCCAGAAAAGGGTAGGTAGGCCCAAGAAACTGACAACGGCACATTTGCCGAGCATTCGAAGGTTCTTTTTACCTACAAATAATTCAGAGCTACCTAGCTTGGACAATTTAAGGGAGGGATATGATACACTTTCTTCAGTCGATAACCCACTGAGGATGCTAGCAAGTAGCTAGTGAAATACTAGTATTTGGGTCTTTCAAATACTGTAGCTGAATTCAAAGGAATCTTCGACTACTTTGAAATAATCTTTTATGTTTATTTTGACAAAATTTGTTTTAAAAAATATTTGGACGCAAGATACATAGTTCTGAGGACTTAATTGAAATTTTCGTTTGATTTTGAAAAAAAGTGAGAAATTCTAGTCAAAATCTGGACTATCTGATAATCTTAGTCGAACTTTATTAAAATTCAATATTTGGGACTCAATTACTATCAACAAGTGAGAATTTTTTTTTGAAACACTGTTGTAGAATTGTGGTCCTGGATTGAAATTTCTAGGGTTTGGAGTAGAGATTGTTACACTATTGTCACTCTTGAATAATTTTAGTAGTTAATCAAAATTTGATTAGAAATTTTATGTTTAGTAAAAAAAAACTTACTTCTCAATTTTGGACCTTCATGGGGGGGTGGGGGGGATTTAACCACCAAATCCTCCCCCCCCCCCCGTTTCTACGGCCATGCTTATACTTATACTTATACTTATACTGTTGCGCAAGCGAACGACAGACAGAAGAACTAATTTCCGGTTTGATAACAATATTTTATTTGCTATTCAGTTGTTATTAAATCCATTTGAGGATTAAAATAAAAACCCAATTAGGCTAAATGATTTTAACTTTGTGTACATTTGTTTTCGGGTATCGTTCAAATTCGTTCCGTACTATGCGTAACTGTAGGAATTTTAACAGTTAGGTTATGTTTTGTAAGTTGTTTTTATCACTGTTATCTACCTGATAAGTTAGCTTTCAATTCTAAGTTGAAAGCGACAATTCAATCACCCGCACTAACTGAAGCTACCTAATATATATTTTAAGTAATTTAAGGATAATTAATCACTCATTTTGATAGAATTTTGATAACAATTTTACCTCTGCAGTCTACTCACTAGCTCTACGAAATCTATTTTCAGTCACTATGTTTTTGCGCGTAATGCTGTTTTGTTTTTGTCCTTTTGGTGCTTTTCGCACGGACCAAGGTGATCCATAGAACCTAGTGTTACCCTTCGCTGTTAGTTGACAGCAAGTATCGATGATGAGTGAGAAGGTTGTTGTTATTGCGGAGGTGCGTCACTCTGCACCGTCGTGACATATACTTATACTTATACTTATTCTCATATTTATACTTATACTTATACGTTTACCTGATATTTTCAACGTTTGCAAGTATATGCAGCTTCCGGTTGAAATTACGGCTTTTGGATATTCGATTCCGCACATTTCATTAAGCTTTCACATTCGGACATATGATGGGATTTTTTTAAGTAGAAGCGCTGCCACACATCATTCATTGCAAAGTTCATCGGTCTATAAGAAAAATGGAAAAACGGTTGAAAAAAATGTTGAAACATTTCCATAATCAAACCTTTTTTTCGAATTTACAACTTCATCCCCGTAGAGTTTACCTAAACTAGGGTTGCCATCCGGCCGCAAAAGCGGGACATGTCCCACTTTTTAAGAAAATGTCCAACCGTCCCACTTTTTTCTCAAAATGTCCCGTTTTTTTTCAGTGAAAACATTTTTGGTAGACTCAACCCTTTCCGATCCTAACACTTCAAAATAGTTGGTCCGTGCTTGATGAAAACGTTTCTTATTAAATCTCTCCTCGATAGTTTTCAACTGCTGTATATTTTTTTCTATTCTTTTTTTCATCTATCTACGATTTTCAAAGTTTAAAATGTTCTTACTTGAAGGATATGACATCCGTCGATAAGGCTGTAAAAATCAAAAAAAAAAAAAATTATAAAGCTTCACTGACTTACACTTGAAGAACTTAAATTCAGCCTCGATTTAAACACCGAATTATTGATTAAACACCGAAAATTTTCAATAATATTTTTTTTGGTGTTTTTTTTTTAATTAGCGGCTTTTTTTAAGTTTATATAGAACAACATTAAATAACTTATTTAGTTCTAGACATTTAAGGTTGCCAGAATTTTTCCAAGAATAAAAAGCAATTTCCGTTTGTTTGTTTGTTCGTTTGTGTGTTTGTCTTCAATAGGCTGAGCCGCCTTAAGACCTACACACTAAGATTGCAATTATTCCGCTCGGGACCATGATCGTCTGAATTACAGGAAAACAGCTCAAAATGACACTTGAACTGTAAAAAAACAAGAGTTTTCCTGGGACATGGGAAGATAGCTAATCGAATCTCGTGATAATTACGTGATCCTGAAATTCGTAGGAATTCTCTTTCGATTGTTCAGGAAGTTGATCAAATGCAGGAAAGAATTCTCCTGTGTCACGTGACGCTTTAGGAATGACAGTTGTGTTTTCAGATTCATTATAATTCAATTTTTTTGGTCATCGTTTTTACCGCGAAACATTTTAACTCGTCGTTTCTTTACCATTTACCGTTGGTTGTGATTACTTGGTGGTCGGTACTCGCGCAGAACATTCGGCCGAAAGTAAAATGGCAGTTGCGGAGAACGGAGCAACGTGCAACCGCGGGACCAGGTTTGCAGCGTAGTATTGTATCAGCTGCGGAGGCTGAATCGGACGCAAGATGCTTTTCCCCCGTGTGGGATCTTGGGCCATCACCCCGGAACGCAAGGCATTACCTGCCAGATTACCACGGCGGTTCTGTGGGGAGTGCCATCCGGCGCCTGTGTGTTGTGTTGCGTTAATGAACATGTGTTCACATTGAAATAAAAGTTAAAAAAAATGTGGTGACAAATATTTCAAAATAAATTTCATTTTTTCTGGCAAACAATTGTGTATGTTTTTTCTAATAGTGCATTGGGATTGATTTTAATAATAAAATGAAAAAATAAGCGGGGGAAAAGATAAATAAATTCACTAAAAAACTCGGGAGAAAGCATTTTCGAACTCACAGGAAAATTTCAATAGCCCTGCAAAATACAGGAAAACACGGATTCGAACCTACAGGTCATTTTGACAGTTGTTTTCCTGAGCACTTTTTCTGTCCCGAGATTTGTCCTGTAATTTCAGCTGTTGAAAATACAGGACAAAATCCTCCCGATCACAGGAGAAAAGATTAAGTGTGTAGAGAGCTGAAATGGAACATGGGTATTCATTAGGACCCGGATTGATGAAACATGGTTTTATATTTTCAGATGACCCCTTTTGAAGGGGGTAGTCCATACAAGACAAATAATGTTTTAACGATATTGACCTTATTATGCATCGGATTAAGATGAAAATTTGCACATAGGACACATTCCACGCGCTTGTACCGCTCAAAAGTGATTTTTATCCGTTCGCGTATCAAAAAATTTCAGAATTGTTTATAATTTTGAAAATTCAAATCACACAAAACCAACGGAAAAAAGAGAAAAAAAGTTTTTTTAAACATGTTTAGATGATTTTGAAAATCAATTTTTTTTGTTGGAAAATGTGGTGTTTTTGACAACTTTTACAAAATCATTAATTTTAATATATGGATGATTTTTTTGGAAATATTTTCAGTATGTTCAGAAGCCAAAAAACACAACTTCATTTTGTAGAAAAAAGATTTTTTTTATATTCAATGTAGTTGGTTTGAAAAGCAAACAAAAACAGTCGCATTTGAGTGAATTCACGTCACAAAAAAGAGAAGTTTTTGATTTTACAAGAAAACTCTTACACTTTTTTAAATAAAAAAATGAGATTTTCTTTAAAAATGATGAGACGATTCTAAAACCTTTTAAATTTATAGAAATCGGTTGGAATCTAGCTGAGTTACAACAGCGCGAATGAGTGAATTCACGTCATAAAATTTGATTTTTGTTAAATTTTATATGAAAAATGTGCTTTGAAAGCTGTTTTGACCCTCCAGACGGTCGGATTTTTACAAATCGAGCATAATTTGGTTGATTTTTTCAATAAACTCATAATTTTGGAATAAAAATACAAAAAGATTGAAAAATAAATTAAAACTTTTTTTGGCGAATCTTTAAATGAAGACAGTAGTAATTTTAACATAAGATCCCTCAATATGTTGCTATTCAAGTGCCAATAAAAATAAGGAAAAAGTTAGGTGCAGATACTGAAAATTTATGATTGCAAAAGTTGGAACAACAAAATATCGTTTTTGAAAGTGTACATAAAATTTTAAGGCTCCAAAGAATGGTTCAGCATAACCACAGTATAACTTTATATTTCGTGACGTGAATTCAGTCAACTACCCTGTTCTGTTTGAACTGAGTGAATTCACGTCACAACTTCAAATAAGCATAACTTCGTTCGATGTAGTTCAATCAAAATGCTTTGTGCATAAAATTGTGGGTAATTGTTTTTTCTACAACTCTTTCGAAGACACCGATATTCTATTTACACAGAGAGAACAGGAAATCAAAGATGTATGTACTAAAGTCCGAAATGGTTAATTCTAGCGTGAATTCACGTCACAAAAGTAATCAATCACAACAAAAAACAACTTAAATTTTAAAATGACCAAATTATATTCATTTTGAAGGAAGTTCAATTTGCGACCGTTTGCTACAATTTTTTTCATTTTCAAGTAAATTGGTTGACTTCTAGAATGATAACAGTGCAGAAAAGTCCGGAAAAGCGATTTCACGTCACGGTGGAATGTGTCATAGGTGTTTTGAGGGACGAGCAACTGATTCCAATCATCCAATTTTGGGTCAGGGGTCGGAAAAAGGGGTCTTCTATATTACCTAATTACTGTTTTTGCAATATTGACGACATTATACATCAGATAAAGATGTAAATTGACACAGGATTGGCACAGGATTTCGGGTATCAAATTTGGTTGAGAAAAGGGGTCGTCCATATTAACTGTTCATTGAATCATGGGAGTTTTTAGAAACGAGCAATTGATTCCAGTTATCAAATTTCGGGGCAGGGCTCGGCAAAAAGTGTCAGCCAAAGGGATCGTTCATATTTCATGTTCACTGTTTTGCGATAATGACGTTTTTATGAATTGGACTAAGATGAAAATTGGCTCACGGAAGTTTTCAGGGACGGATAATCGATTTAAGGTATCCAATTTGGTGTGAAGGGTCGGCAAAATGGGTCGTGCACATTGTTCAATGCTTTTGTGATACTGACGTTATTGTTCATTGGATTTCAATGAAAGTTAATGCATGTGGGTTTAAAAAGACGGACAGCCAGGTATCAAATTATGTATAACGAGTTGGCCAAAGGGGTCATCCATATTACTATTTGTGCGATTTTGACAATATTTACAATATTACAAGATTTAGATTAAAAATGCCACCGGAGATGTTTAAGTGCCGGGTCATCGATTTCAGGTATCAAATTTGGTATGAAGAGTCTGCAAAAGGTGTCGTCCATATGAACTGTTTATGGTTTTTAGGTATTGACGTTATTATGCATCGGATTGGGATCAAAATTTCTACATCAGGATTTTAAGAGATGGCAACTAAATGGATGTAAACATTAGCACAAAGGGGTTTTTTTAGGTCAGACGAATCTATCCGTATTGTGGAATCATAAGTTAAAAATTAATGCCTAGGATCGATGAGGAAAGTTTGTGCACAGTTATTTATTGGGAATTGTGTGTATTCAATTTCGAATAGTCATTTTTAATAAGAGTACGCATACTGAAAAGTTGTTTTTTATTCAGTGAAAGGAATATTATACTTTGTTTGAAAAAATATATAATTATTATTATTGTTATTATTATTTTGATTTTTATAATTGCTTGCGAAACGAAGTTCGTACGAGATCAGCTAGTTACTAATGAAAATAAAAAAGAATACACTTGAAAATATATATTTTTTTTTCAAAACACATCAGCAGAACACATTAATCGTATTTTAAGGCTTCCGAAAAACTGAATATGATTATTTCGATAAAACTTGCTAAAAAAATGGTCTCTGGACGCAAAAATAAAAATTATAATTACTCAACAGAAGTTTTTTTTATTTTGAAAATAAGGTGAACAAATCTGTGAATTTTTCTAAATTCTGTGTCAAATATGATCAGTCCGGGTAAAACCGGACAATCTGGCAAGCAAATCACAGTAACAATCTGGTTGAGATAAGCGTTGTTTGAGCACATTCTAGTGATGTTAATATTTTATGATTCAATAAAATATTCTTTAAGTTGCTTCCAAACGATGATGGCTTCAGATGAATTCATTCAGGAGGAACACATGGAAGCTGCTGCTGTACATAAACGAATGGTATCATCGATGAGGGGTTTACATGTAAAATTATGAGCTTAGGCTTGTGACACGAGCTTGGTTCTTTTCGTTAGCGTTTTTTTTTTTGTTTTTTCATAGTTTTTCCAACGAAGCAATGTTCGCTAGCTCGGTCAGTTTTTGCCTCTCAATAAAAATAATGTTTGAATACATTTGAGAGTCTTAAACAGCTAAAAACTCTATAGCTCGCTGCCCAAAAGGTTTTTGGAAGTTTAAGATCCCAGGAAGTATGCAATTTTCTTTCAATGTACGCAATCAGCCCACAGTCAGATATAAAAGGCGAAACTTTCAGAAAGAAAATACAATTTCTGCTGCCCGCTAGCTTAGAAAAAAGTCTTTTGGGTGAAAATCGATACCATTCATGGTCTAGCCGTTTCTCGACTTCTTTAAAGACAGACGGCCGGGAATTGTTGTGCTTCAAATATGTACGTCTCAATGTTTTGGCTATTTTGGACATTAGGACGACTGTATCAAGTTTGAGAACCATGCTTCGATTTGCGTTAAGAATTGCTACCACCTTAAAAATCGAAGAAACATCGACACGTGCTAGCAAAAGATTCGTTCCCAAGATATGTCAAAATGCGACGAATTTATGTCCAGTCGTTTGACCCATATGAGTTATGTTTCTATGTTGTTGTTGTTGTTATGGTTGCTAGGATACTTGATTGACAGACAAGATTCGGAGAGACTCAATTTTTACTAATTTCTCTTGATTCGATTTTTTTTAAAGTCTTTATCATGGAATATGCCAAGAGTGTAGAGTTCTTTGTCTGTAAAAAGCGTTTATATAATATAACCTTCAATTATTCTGGTAAATGCTGAGAACTAGACAAATTATAATCCCTTAAATCACCTCAACTGTTCTATTAACTGGGTAATAAAGTTTTCACCATACACAGCTTATCCTGTGAAATTGGAAACATTGACTCCACCATTCTCCTGCTTCTGTACAGAGCCAGCTAATGAAATTGTACACCGTCGTCAGTCTTCCCTTTTCGATGCCAAGTGTTGAAAACCTTGGAAACTTTGGACAGACAGACAGACCCTCAGAATCACTTGGCTTGGCGGCCATCGCGCAGGCCCGCCCAAACATTGCACTACTAATTAGCAACGGTAAATGAAATCGTGACCTGGCGGCTGATCGTTTGAGATGCTACTGAAAGATACGTACTGGTTGGCTGATGGTGGTTCTTAAAATCTCATTTATCACTTGGTTTCCTCAGCTCAGCTAGATGCGATAACCTACGGTGATGAAAGAGAAGTGCACTCGAATCATAAACTTACTTTACTTCACAAGAAAAATAAGGAATTCTGGAGGCTGAATTTGTAAAGGGGACCAATCAAATATTACGTAACGCGATAAGGGTGGGGAGCAGGCTAAAAAGCATGTAACGAATTGTGAATTTTAGTTGGAAAATCCGAAAATCTGATACGATTGTGTTCCGGGAGGAGAGAAGTGGATCAAAAATTTACAAAAATTGCGTCAAAAATTGTCAAAATTGTCAAAATTGTCAAAATTGTCAAAATTGTCAAAATTGTCAAAATTGTCAAAATTGTCAAAATTGTCAAAATTGTAAAAATTGTCAAAATTGTCAAATTGTCAAAATTGTCAAAATTGTCAAAATTGTCAAAATTGTCAAAATTGTCAAAATTGTCAAAATTGTCAAAATTGTCAAAATTGTCAAAATTGTCAAAATTGTCAAAATTGTCAAAATTGTCAAAATTGTCAAAATTGTCAAAATTGTCAAAATTGTCAAAATTATCAAAATTGTCAAAATTGTCAAAATTGTCAAAATTGTCAAAATTGTCAAAATTGTCAAAATTGTCAAAATTGTCAAAATTGTCAAAATTGTCAAAATTGTCAAAATTGTCAAAATTGTCAAAATTGTCAAAATTGTCAAAATTGTCAAAATTGTCAAAATTGTCAAAATTGTCAAAATTGTCAAAATTGTCAAAATTGTCAAAATTGTCAAAATTGTCAAAATTGTCAAAATTGTCAAAATTGTCAAAATTGTCAAAATTGTCAAAATTGTCAAAATTGTCAAAATTGTCAAAATTGTCAAAATTGTCAAAATTGTCAAAATTGTCAAAATTGTCAAAATTGTCAAAATTGTCAAAATTGTCAAAATTGTCAAAATTGTCAAAATTGTCAAAATTTTCAAAATTTTCAAAATTGTCAAAATTGTCAAAATTGTCAAAATTGTCAAAATTGTCAAATTGTCAAAATTGTCAAAATTGTCAAAATTGTCAAAATTGTCAAAATTGTCAAAATTGTCAAAATTGTCAAAATTGTCAAAATTGTCAAAATTGTCAAAATTGTCAAAATTGTCAAAATTGTCAAAATTGTCAAAATTGTCAAAATTGTCAAAATTGTCAAAATTGTCAAAATTGTCAAAATTGTCAAAATTGTCAAAATTGTCAAAATTGTCAAAATTGTCAAAATTGTCAAAATTGTCAAAATTGTCAAAATTGTCAAAATTGTCAAAATTGTCAAAATTGTCAAAATTGTCAAAATTGTCAAAATTGTCAAAATTGTCAAAATTGTCAAAATTGTCAAAATTGTCAAAATTGTCAAAATTGTCAAAATTGTCAAAATTGTCAAAATTGTCAAAATTGTCAAAATTGTCAAAATTGTCAAAATTGTCAAAATTGTCAAAATTGTCAAAATTGTCAAAATTGTCAAAATTGTCAATGATCTTGGCGTGACAAAGACAAAAAATGACAAAAAATGACTAAAAATGACAAAAATGACAAAAATGACAAAAATGACAAAAATGACAAAAATGACAAAAATGACAAAAATGACAAAAATGACAAAAATGACAAAAATGACAAAAATGACAAAAATGACAAAAATGACAAAAATGACAAAAATGACAAAAATGACAAAAATGACAAAAATGACAAAAATGACAAAAATGACAAAAATGACAAAAATGACAAAAATGACAAAAATGACAAAAATGACAAAAATGACAAAAATGACAAAAATGACAAAAATGACAAAAATGACAAAAATGACAAAAATGACAAAAATGACAAAAATGACAAAAATGACAAAAATGACAAAAATGACAAAAATGACAAAAATGACAAAAATGACAAAAATGACAAAAATGACAAAAATGACAAAAATGACAAAAATGACAAAAATGACAAAAATGACAAAAATGACCAACAATGACAAAAATGACAAACAATGACAAAAATGACAAAAATGACAAAAATGACAAAAATGACAAAAATGACAAAAATGACAAAAATGACAAAAATGACAAAAATGACAAAAATGACAAAAATGACAAAAATGACAAAAATGACAAAAATGACAAAAATGACAAAAATGACAAAAATGACAAAAATGACAAAAATGACAAAAATGACAAAAATGACAAAAATGACAAAAATGACCAACAATGACAAAAATGACAAACAATGACAAACAATGACAAAAATGACAAAAATGACAAAAATGACAAAAATGACAAAAATGACAAAAATGACAAAAATGACAAAAATGACAAAAATGACAAAAATGACAAAAATGACAAAAATGACAAAAATGACAAAAATGACAAAAATGACAAAAATGACAAAAATGACAAAAATGACAAAAATGACAAAAATGACAAAAATGACAAAAATGACAAAAATGACAAAAATGACAAAAATGACAAAAATGACAAAAATGACAAAAATGACAAAAATGACAAAAATGACAAAAATGACAAAAATGACAAAAATGACAAAAATGACAAAAATGACAAAAATGACAAAAATGACAAAAATGACAAAAATGACAAAAATGACAAAAATGACAAAAATGACAAAAATGACAAAAATGACAAAAATGACAAAAATGACAAAAATGACAAAAATGACAAAAATGACAAAAATGACAAAAATGACAAAAATGACAAAAATGACAAAAATGACAAAAATGACAAAAATGACAAAAATGACAAAAATGACAAAAATGACAAAAATGACAAAAATGACAAAAATGACAAAAATGACAAAAATGACAAAAATGACAAAAATGACAAAAATGACAAAAATGACAAAAATGACAAAAATGACAAAAATGACAAAAATGACAAAAATGACAAAAATGACAAAAATGACAAAAATGACAAAAATGACAAAAATGACAAAAATGACAAAAATGACAAAAATGACAAAAATGACAAAAATGACAAAAATGACAAAAATGACAAAAATGACAAAAATTACAAAAATTTTAATAATGACAAAAATTACAAAAATTACAACTATTACAACAATTACAAAAATTAAAAAAATTTCAGAAATAACGAAAATGACAAAAATTACAAAAATGACAAAAATAACAAGAATGACAAAAATTACAAGAATTACGAAATCACAGAAATGACAAAAATTACAAAAATGACAAAAATTACAAAAATGACAAAAATTAAAGAAAAAGACATATTCTTCCTTCAAGCAGTTAAGTTTGTCTGAATTTCGTTTGTTTTTTTTTATTTATTCATCTCTAATAGAAAAATTTTTCATTAAAATATTCAATAACATTTCTGTTTTGAACAAGTTTTTTGAAGGAATATTAAGCCTAAAACAGAAGTTTAGTTTTATTTTCAAAATGATAGCCTCTCACCAGTTATAACAATATAAATGAATTAACAAAAAAGTAAAATATAGAAACATACATACACTCTGATGTGCTATCTGATTTGCTACTGTTACTGTAACAAGAGTAGACTTTAAAGAAAATTCCAAAGTATTTCGAGCGTCATTATGACTCTCAAATGTGAAAAAAAAAAAAATAAACAAAATCAACAGATCAACGCTCCCCAGCTTGATGGATGCTCTTTGATGCCGCCCTATTAAGCGGCATCATCCACATCATCGGAAGCTGATTTCAAATAATTCACATCCATTTGCTAGAGCTAGCTAGATGCCAAAAAGAGGAGCAACAAAAAACCGCCCAAACCAAATAGGTGGTCCAATTAGAACATCTTGTTAATTAAACGGTTAATCATTAGCAAAGACCGTTTTGTTGCGTCTTTTTTTTGTATTTTTACAGAGGTTGGGGACTAGCTTTCAGACTGACTGGCGGGTTTATTTTTCCTCACTTTGGCTACCAGGAAAAAAAACAACAGAAACCGAATCTGATTCCTCTGTTGTGGTTCTCTGTGGCTTTGAGGCACTGAGAAAATTTCGACTCTTTGATCTATTCGAGGAGATAAGCCAATTTGTGGCGAAAACGGTTTTCAAGCAAGTAGGAAGGTACCGTACTTTCCTTTTAAGTATCTTAGTAAGTAGCATGGCGGGCTGACGGATACTCATCATCAACCGCACGGATGAGGGCACACATGTCGGCGGCGAATCTTCTCTTTGGGGAGCACTTTATGTGG
>NW_026598878.1:0-100000 GCF_029784155.1 Uranotaenia lowii
TTTTCCTCCAAACCTAGACTGTTACTAATAAGCGCTTGTTGTTCTTCAGTGTGGCGTCGTTGAACGTCGATATCAATTTGTAATCTTTCCAGTTCCTGTCTTGCGCGAAGCCGTGCTAGACTTTCGGCCAAGTCGGACACTGAAGACAGGTTTTCCTGTGTTTGCTGATTGGTACATGTGGCGCACGTCCATGGTACATCTTTGACCCACTCATCCACATCCGCACACGAATAGTGTCTCCAAAGGTCACATTTATCGCATTGGACCATATTCTCTGCTCCATCTGGTCGCGAGCAATCCACACAATTGAATCCATTGCTCACCTCTGGTAAAGTGCCGTTACCGCCGTTACGGATTGAAGCAGGCATTCTTGGTGAATTTTTGAAGATCTGTCACTGCGGGCGTGATTAAAACTCGATACTGGTTCTGATAGCAACTGCTTCAAACTAGAAGATTGTATTTTAATAAGTTTTAGGGTTCAGATAGAACATTATCTTAGAGTTTACTTACAATTCAGTAAGGGTTGGTAGGTTTTAGCGCTCCTGCAGGGACAGTTATGACCTAACCTCAATTCTGCTGTACTCTCCTAGAGTAATTATATAATGTTAATTTACGAGCTTAATAATATTAATAGGTTTCATAAGATGTACCAGTAAGTCTAAATTCGCTAAACGGATGCTTTAGACTGTTCTTCGGAATCTTGGCGGCTATTCGATAAATCTCCGATCTAATAGTTGGAAGAGTTTCACGTGTTCATCAGCATATAGGATACCGTTAAGGGACTAAATTTACCTTACTAAGTCGACTATTCCAACTTGTAGCACGAACTTATGACCTCGACAGTAATGAAGGGTTTATCAGGCATTCGATATTACGCGATAGAAATGATTATAATGATAAATATAAACTTTTAACGGACTTGCTTTCACAGCGCAGCGTGGAGATTTCGCGTGTTTACAATACCGTAGGAGATTATGAGGAAAAAGTGATCTATGTTTGTTTGACGTTCTGTTTTGCTCGTTGACTGACATCGTAGGCACGTGTTAGCTCCAGTGTGGCCATTTCTTCGTTCGCTGCGGCAACAATAACTAAAAAACTACAACAGCAAATGGAACCAAATTTGGCATGGAACCATATTTGGGTACGAGATGTGCTTCTATGAATATTTGGTATCCCTCACTCCTTCAAAGAGGTGGATGCAAAGGGGGAGGAAAGGTCTCCCTTACAATTTTCAGTATAACTTGAGAGTTTATCGAGCAAATTTAACCATATTTGGCATATGAGGGTATTTGGATTCGAGAAATGTTTCTGTCATAAATTGAAAATATATTAAATTAAAATTATTAAGATAAGATATTAAAAGGGAAGGGGGAGCTTCCATGTAATTTTTTTTTGCATAACTCGAGAATTTATCGAGCAAATGAAACCAAATTTGGCATCAAAAAATTTTTGAGTACGAAAAATACTTTTTCTATGTGAAACAATTCCTTTCTTGCAGTAAGATGATAGAATTGGGAATATAGGAAGGGAAGATGAGGCTTACATTTAACTCTTTTTTTACAAAATCCGAGAAATGGACAAAACTTAACATGAAAAATAATTTTGGTATGATTCTATGATTATTCGACACACCATCCTCCTTTCAGTGACTAGGTACATAGCAGGAGGGAGGTGAGCCCAATACAATTGTGTTAGCATATGTTCTAAATTTATGCTAACGAAGCCAACAAATGGAAACAAATATGGCATTGAAAGGTACTTGGTTACGAGATATCTCCCTACGATTGTTATAGATCCTTACGCTTTACAGTGTAGAGAGGGGAAGAAAGGAGGAGTGTCCATAAAAATTTTTGTTGTAAAGCTTAAAAACTTATCAACCAATGGAACTATATTTGATATAAGAGGATTTTTGGGAACGAAAAAATTAGGTATGATAATTAAAAATCACGGCCTGCATTCAGCAGGCGGTGAAGGTAAGGACAGGGGAGGGGCTCTCTCATCAGTTTTTCAGCATAAATCCAGAACATATCAAGAAAAAACAACCATATTTTATAAGTTAGATGGTTTGCGATTAATTTGAGACCGTCTAGACAGCTTCAAATTATCAGATCTTTAACACAAATTTATAGAGCGAGATTTTGAATATTCGTTTAAGTTATCTTTGCGTTGAAATTCGAAACTCCAGCTGCAGCTCTAATTTTATAGCGATTGCTTATAAATTATGTTATAATTTGATTTAAAGTAATGCCAATAAAACAATAAAAATTTTAATAATTTCTGAAAATATCATTTGATTTTGAAAGGTGTAGCAAAGCACACCGGGTCAGCTAGTTTCTTATATATAAAAATGGAGGCGTTTTCTTTGTAATAACATCACGTATGAATGGTCGGTCGGAATGAAGTGAAATGTGGTATCCGAGGGTTTTTTGGGTCAGAGATGGTTTGTATAATAGTTTCAAGGATCTCACTTTTGATGATAGGGGGTCCCCATACAAAATTATCTCTTCACATCTTATATATAAAAATGGAGGCGTTTTCTTTGTGATAACATCACGTATGAATGGTCGATCGGAATGAAGTGAAATTTGGTATCCGAGGGTTTTTTGGGTCACAGATGGTTTGTATAATAGTTTCAAGAATCTCACTTTTTATGAAAGGGGGGTCCCCATACAAAGTTATCTCTTCTTCACATTTCTTATATATAAAAATGGAGGCGTTTTCTTTGTAATAACATCACGTATGAATGGTCGGTCGGAATGAAGTGAAATTTGGTATCCGAGGGTTTTTTGGGTCAGAGATGGTTTGTATAATAGTTTCAAGGATCTCACTTTTGATGATAGGGGGTCCCCATACAAAATTATCTCTTCACATCTTATATATAAAAATGGAGGCGTTTTCTTTGTGATAACATCACGTATGAATGGTCGATCGGAATGAAGTGAAATTTGGTATCCGAGGGTTTTTTGGGTCAGAGATGGTTTGTATAATAGTTTCAAGAATCTCACTTTTTATGAAAGGGGGGTCCCCATACAAAGTTATCTCTTCTTCACATTTCTTATATATAAAAATGGAGGCGTTTTCTTTGTAATAACATCACGTATGAATGGTCGGTCGGAATGAAGTGAAATTTGGTATCCGAGGGTTTTTTGGGTCAGAGATGGTTTGTATAATACTTTCAAGAATCTCACTTTTTACGGAAGTTGGTCCTAACATAAATTCAACTTTATTTGTTACGATTTCCATAAGAATCGATTCGCGAGCACGATGAAGTTAAGGACGTGTAGATGAAATCAAACATTTATTTCGATTACATAAGAAGGTAAAACGAAGTTTACCGGGTCAGCTAGTTGAATATTAATATCTTAGACAATTATTTCGATAAGGTAAGAATCTAAAGTAAAAAAAAACTGAGAACTTAATGATCGCCTTTAATCATAAAACTTTATTTTAACTAACTTTTATGATTACGATACGATGTTATAAATATCGGCGCGATTTCGCTGAAAACTTCACAGATGCTTAGTTTAATAACTACAGACAACTTTTATTCTACGAAAAACTTTTTAGATGACATTTTTTTTATAAATTCCTGTAAAATTGCATAACCACAGGGGCTAAGGAACTTGACTTTTAGTACTTTTTCGGTTGTAGTTTGCACACACCTAAACTATTTTATCCTAAATTTTTAAACATATAAACACTTACTTATTTTTATATTTTTACTAGCTGACCCGGTAAACTTCGTTTTACCTTCTTATGTAATCGAAATAAATGTTTGATTTCATCTACACGTCCTTAACTTCATCGTGCTCGCGAATCGATTCTTATGGAAATCGTAACAAATAAAGTTGAATTTATGTTAGGACCAACTTCCGTAAAAAGTGAGATTCTTGAAAGTATTATACAAACCATCTCTGACCCAAAAAACCCTCGGATACCAAATTTCACTTCATTCCGACCGACCATTCATACGTGATGTTATTACAAAGAAAACGCCTCCATTTTTATATATAAGAAATGTGAAGAAGAGATAACTTTGTATGGGGACCCCCCTTTCATCAAAAGTGAGATCCTTGAAACTATTATACAAACCATCTCTGACCCAAAAAACCCTCGGATACCAAATTTCACTTCATTCCGATCGACCATTCATACGTGATGTTATCACAAAGAAAACGCCTCCATTTTTATATATAAGATCTCATTTTAGTTATTATTGTTCCATAAATATCGGAGATATTTCAGCTTATATAATAAGTGAATATTGTGCGGATTTTTCTAATTGTTGTCGTTGTTTCCCAGTCAAAAAATAATTAAAAAACACATCAAATATTATCTGAGTCTTTCTTCGGAACTATATATTTTTAACCATCATCCTCATGAATCTTTCATCGGAATCATGTTGTTTTAATATATAATTTTCCTCACGAGGCTTTCAAAATCACTCAAATTTTCCCACGGAATTCTTGAATATTCATCATTTACGAGTTATTTAGAATCTCCCATTGGACTATTTATAATTAACATTTTTCTACAATCCTTGATTGGAACTCTCAACTTTTATCCATTATCCGTAAACAAAACATCCTAATTTACGATGAGAGTCTTTCATTGCAATCAACTAATTTCCTCGAATTATTTTATCGGTTTTCACCGTCTTTCTTACGAGTTTTTCATGATATGAATTTTCCATCTGGTTATTTTTTTATTCATCCATCCTTTGCTTTTTTTTTTAAATTTCGACTCTTTCATCGAAAAACCATAAACAGAAGCTTTCAATATCACCTGAATCTTTCAACGGAATTCTTATTTTTTTTATCCATTTTCCCCACGAGACTCTTAACGTGAGCCTTTTCGCTCAAGTCTTTGTAATCCTGCATCTTAAATCATCCGAGTCTTGCATCGGAGTTCTCTTCTGATCATTTTTCCTCTTACGAGTCTTTCATTGGTCTTAATTTTTTTTCTACGAGTCTTTCATTATAATCGTATATAAAAATATTCCGAGTTTACATCGGACTTAATCAAGTTTCTTCTGGGACTCACAGGTGACTCTAAATTTTTACCTGTTTTCCTCACGAGTCTTTCATCGTAAAAAAACATCCTAATTTACGATGAGAGTCTTTCATCGTTATCAACTAATTTTATAATTTGTTTTGATTATTTTTTCATTTCTTACAACTCTTTCATCAAATACAATGAGAACTGAGTTACGTAAACCTGTTGAATATGGACAATTAGTGGAAAACTCCTAATTCGCGCAGGTTGTTCCCCCATGTATGGGATTTGTATCAGAAGCGAACACAGAAGTTAATGCTGTAAGCAAATATTGATATAAAATAATTTTCTCCAAGTGATTTCTCACACAGTGCCATTTTTTGTAGATTTTCTGTGTTTTCTCTGCTGTTTTGATCATGAGGTTTGACAGCTCTGTGCGCAAGTGGCGACTCCTGGCGGAAAATAAGCTTTTTCAAGTGAGGGAAAAGCGCTTTCTTTTTGACGAACCAGCGAATATTTGCAGACGTGCTAGCCAGAATAAAACAGATACCGTAAACTGGGAGAACTTTGGTCACCGGGGTAACTTTGATCAACATGAATTTTTTACAGATAATCATCATTAGCTAAGTAAAAAGTTAAAATATCTGAAAACTTTTTGATACGCTTGAAAGCCTATAAATGTAGTTTCAAATAAGCTAAGTTTGGTTTTTATTACAAGATTTTTGATAATATTTACAATACAATTTTAAAATCTTAAAATATCTGGTTTTTTTGAAGGTTCACAAACAAACATCTCTGCTGATCAAATTAAGGCATTTAGGAGCAAATGGGTTGTTTTATGTGAAAGTTTAACTTTTTTTTTTATTTAGGTTTAGTTTAATTGATATTTTTATGGTAATTTGGTGATAGTTTATGGATATTGAAAAAAAAAATGGTGATTGTCCATTAGAAAGCCAGTATAGTAAAAATGGCTAAAACCTTATTAAATGGTTCAATTTGAAGAAAAATAAGAACATGTGAACAGTCGATGACCTAGGGGAATCCATGAAGCCAAAATTTCATTTGTTTTTGAGGCCAAAAAAATTGAGAAATGTTTATAATTTTAACCCCTAGATATATGCAGCAGCATTGTCCATCTTTTGATTATAAAAGTTTTTGAAAAAAAAACCTTGAAAAAATCAGTTTAGTCCTTAAAAAAATTACTGTTATTAATGTTTATGCCTTGCTAAATGGCACCATGAAAGTAGTTTTTAAGATGTTGAGGTACCTTAAAAACCATAGTGATCAAAGTTACCCCTAAGCTCGAAATCTGGTTTTGTAACAAACATTTAATTATAACCACAAATGTCGTTTGAATTTACTGCAATCAATGATCATGATTTATACTCCTCACCCCTGTAAGTGTTTTAAAATTTTAAGGTAGTTCGGAAAAGCAACCCCTTCCAAAATATTCAAAAATTATTGAAAAAAATGATCAAAGGTCCCCTCAGTTTACGGTACTTTATTTACATTCAAATGGTACTCTTGAAGCAGGGCCGTAGAAAGAACTGCCTCATAGGGGGGGTTTTGGTGACAATATTTTTCCTAGAACATTTTTGCTTGAAAAAAACATGCATAAAGAATAGTAAAAAATGACAGTAAAAGAATCTCATTATTCGGGTTTAAGTTTTCATATGTTAATAGTTATTCATTTCACATCATTATTTTCGAAAATAAGTCCAAAAAGTGATAAGTTTTTTTTAATTTAAAAAAAAAATGAATGAGGAATCTTGAAGGCTGTGAAAAAAAACTTATTTGGGGTTCAAAGCATATTTTTTTTTTACTTTTGTGAATTTGATACATTCAGATTTTAATTTAAATTTTTTTAAGTATCTACAATATAAATAATGTTATACAACAAACAAATAAAATATATTCCCTGAACCCGAAGATGAAGTATAAGTTATTTTATCGACATTAAATTATCATAAATAATTCATTTCATTATTAAAACCCTGTGAAAAATTTAAACTTAGATTTTTCAAGGAACAGAATTTAGAAAATAAGTTTAGATCTTATTTTATAACAGTGGTTTTTACCTGTTTTGTTTTGAGAAATTTTGAATTATTCCGAAGCTGAATTCTGAATTTTGAACCTGAGTTCAAATTTCGAATTCCTATCCTGACTGAAAATTCCGAATGATGAAACTCTAATATTTCATTTTTGGATCACCATAATGGATTTTGAAAGTTTATATTCGGCATAAAAATTAAGATTAAAAATTTCAAAACCAAATTTTAAAAATGGTTTGTTATTTTGATTTTTTTTTATATGCCGGAATGATGAGTTTTGAACATGTTCAATGAATTTTATTTTAGTTTTAAATGCAAAACCAAGATTCGGATCATGATTTTGTCCTAATGATGAACCAAACTGAAAATCAAGAACTATAAACTGGATTCAGACTCCACAATCCGGTCACAGGCAACAAATTTAGATTTATGAGGAAAAAAATTGTACCAGAGCATCGGAAATTATTCAAACCTGAGCTTACCAGATATTTTTCCGCACTCATCCGGGCAGGGAAAATCTGGGCTATTTTATTCAAAAACCATGCAAAATCCGGGCACAAGATTTCAAAGTTAATAACCCAAAATCCGAACAAATTTGGAGTTCTTCAATTAAAATCAAGACGAAAATACTCGAAAAGTAGTTTGTTTTCATCGAAACACATCAGCCAGCTTATTTGGATAAACTTCGTCAAAAAAATGTTTTGGACGCAAAATACAAAATTGTTATCACACAATTCAAATTTTTGTTTGTATTTGCAAATATATAAAAACTATCGGGCAAAATCCGGGCAATCAGGCAACCTTAGTGAGTCTTATCTTATTGAAAATTCGATATTGGAGACTAAGGACTGTACCCAAAATTTATGCACCAACTTATTATGTGAATAACTTTTGATAGCGTTTTTCGAGTACAAACTTTAAGATTCTATCGAGAAAGAAAATTTTTGAAATTCTATAGTAGAATTGTGTAGGGGGATACCTGGGATAAGATTTCGAGGTTTTGGTTTTAGTTCTGAGTCGAGATTGTTACTCTTGATTAACTTTAGAGTCGTTCACAGAAATTTATTATGATTTTAAAATTTCGAGTTTAGAGAACAACATTTTGCTTGACATTTTTGAACCCTCATGGGGGGGTTTAACCCCCAAAACACCCCCCGTTCCTACGGCCATGTCTTGAAGTATGCGGTTTCAACAGAGTTTAAGAAGACACGTCTTGGAAGATTGAAGTTTTATTTGCGAATGATTGAAAAAACTTAAGAGCTAATGATATTGATTGCTGTGATAAGTTTCACATTGAGATCGGCCTACTCCAACAGATACACATATCGTTTGAAGCGATTTGGCAACTCTTGAACATTCCATATAAATCCACATGGTTTCCGTTCAATGATAAGAGTCCCAGAGAGTCGATTTTTTGTCGAGGTAACACCGGATTTCGAGTTTATGCATTTTTAAAAATATCAAAGTTAAAATTTAGGTTTCCCCGGTTTTCTTTGGTCTCCTCTCAGGTGATTTATGAGGATCATAAACCGAAACTTAGAGCGCTTTGAGGAACTCCTAACTAAACTGCCCAGGTCGGTAGCGTTTTGATGTGCTATTTTATATTCTTCGTTGAAAATTGACAAAGTTATGGGCATTTGAAAAGAAGGTAATTTTTTTTCAAAAAAACATAAACGTTAGCTAACTTGAATAATAAAAGCTTTATAAATCTGCAAAAATTCTTGTTTTTTAATGGTGCTGAAACGAGCAAAATTTTAAATTTTGAAGAAAATCTGCAGGCCCCCTGCAGATTAAAAAAAATCCCCAACTATGTATTACCCAGGGGTGGAAAACAGAAAAAAAACATACAAAAAAGGCACTCAAACGTCAATTGATCTGATTAAACCACCGACCAGTGAGCAAAATTTTGTTTCATGAGAATGCCGATTCTTAAAACTTGTTTTAAGTCGTTGAGAGAGTTTTGCATTGGATAAGTTTACAAGTTTCACCAAACAGAACATGTCTCATCTACGAAACAACAGCTTTGTTGATTTTGTTTGATTCCGGCACGAATTTTTATCATAAACGATTACAAATCTTTTTAAAAAGTGCTTATTTTTATGACAAGAAAATTTCTATTTGCCTAACCTCATTTTGTACATTAACTTCGCTTGGGTTCAATGTTCAAATGCAGACATTCTGGGGTTATAAAACCAAGGAATTTTATCGATTCGTACACACTTGGTTTGAATGCAGCTATTTTTTCCCAATTTAAGCATCTCTCAATTATGTTCTATCATTTCCTTACCAGAACTACAACAACCCGTTTTCGTCACTCATCGCCGTTTTTGTTATCAACTTAACCCAGCCAACCATCCTCAGTATTGCCAGTTACCGTTCAATTCATCCGCCCGCCTGGCAGACCAATCCCAACTACAGGCCAGCTCTGCTTCGTTACCGTCGCTTGCAGCAAGAAACGGATCCCGGAAACACCTTCACCGACAGCAGCTCCATAATGCCCACTCCATCGGCGCCAACAAACAACCCGGACCCATCATCGAAATCCGGGTCCACCGGATCCAGTTCGTCAAGTAAACCGACCCCGACGTCCAGCTCCCCGTCAACGCTTCAGGTTCCCTCAACTTCATCCGGTGCTGGTGGAAGTTCGTCCGGTTCCTCGACCCCGCGTCGCTTGAGCCTCAAGAAGGACCTGAGATCGGATCGGAGAATTATCCGCCAGCCGAACAACGATTCAACGTCGTTCAAAACCATCATCATCAACTTGATCGTGGCGTTCTTCCTGTATCTGCTGCGGCGGGTTATTGGTAGTATTTATTTTTTTAGACATTCATGTGTTCAATGGTTGACTTAAGTTTTTTTTTAACTTTCAGAATGTGGCGGAAAAAGTGCAATTACCAAATACAGTAAATTCATCAAATAACATGGATGCAAAATCAGTAGGAGCGTGGTCGTTTCAGAAAAAATAGGGACTGGATTAAAAGAGCTATGTAGTCTGTTGTTTTGCTTTTGTTAATTTGCATAGTATTTAGGTAACCGCAAAAAAGTTGGGTTTATTTTCAGTTCTTAAGTGTTGAAGTGGTACTTTCTGATAAAATATATCTGTTTCTGTTAACTGTTTTTATTGTATTTTTTGGAGAGAAAGATCTAAAATTTTGACAACTAGACAAGTTTTCTTGACGAGCATTTTTGAACGCTGGACTAAAGCTTTAAGTGCAAAGTAAGGGGGGATGATGGAGTTCATTTATTAGTGAAATTCTTTACAAACTTATTATTTTTAATTTTAACGTTCAATTTCGAAACCGCGAAAAACTGCGATTAATGCAAATGCAAATGCAAATTTTCTCTCAGTTCCATAAAAATGACAAAAATGACAAAAATGACAAAAATGACAAAAATGACAAAAATGACAAAAATGACAAAAATGACAAAAATGACAAAAATGACAAAAATGACAAAAATGACAAAAATGACAAAAATGACAAAAATGACAAAAATGACAAAAATGACAAAAATGACAAAAATGACAAAAATGACAAAAATGACAAAAGTGACAAAAATGACAAAAAATGACAAAAATGACAAAAATGACAAAAATGACAAAAATGACAAAAAAGACAAAAATGACAAAAATGACAAAAATGACAAAAATGACAAAAATGACAAAAATGACAAAAATGACAAAAATGACAAAAATGACAAAAATGACAAAAATGACAAAAATGACAAAAATGACAAAAATGACAAAATGACAAAATGACAAAAATGACAAAAATGACAAAAATGACAAAAATGACAAAAATGACAAAAATGACAAAAATGACAAAAATGACAAAAGTGACAAAAATGACAAAAAATGACAAAAATGACAAAAATGACAAAAATGACAAAAATGACAAAAAAGACAAAAATGACAAAAATGACAAAAATGACAAAAATGACAAAAATGACAAAAATGACAAAAATGACAAAAATGACAAAAATGACAAAAATGACAAAAATGACAAAAATGACAAAAATGACAAAAATGACAAAAATGACAAAAATGACAAAAATGACAAAAATGACAAAAATGACAAAAATGACAAAAATGACAAAAATGACAAAAATGACAAAAATGACAAAAATGACAAAAATGACAAAAATGACAAAAATGACAAAAATGACAAAAATGACAAAAATGACAAAAATGACAAAAATGACAAAAATGACAAAAATGACAAAAATGACAAAAATGACAAAAATGACAAAAATGACAAAAATGACAAAAATGACAAAAATGACAAAAATGACAAAAATGACAAAAATGACAAAAATGACAAAAATGACAAAAATGACAAAAATGACAAAAATGACAAAAATGACAAAAATGACAAAAATGACAAAAATGACAAAAATGACAAAAATGACAAAAATGACAAAAATGACAAAAATGACAAAAATGACAAAAATGACAAAAATGACAAAAATGACAAAAACGACAAAAATGACAAAAATGACAAAAATGACAAAAATGACAAAAATGACAAAAATGACAAAAGTGACAAAAATGACAAAAATGACAAAAATGACAAAAAATGACAAAAATGACAAAAATGACAAAAATGACAAAAAAGACAAAAATGACAAAAATGACAAAAATGACAAAAATGACAAAAATGACAAAAATGACAAAAATGACAAAAATGACAAAAATGACAAAAATGACAAAAATGACAAAAATGACAAAAATGACAAAAATGACAAAAATGACAAAAATGACAAAAATGACAAAAATGACAAAAATGACAAAAATGACAAAAATGACAAAAATGACAAAAATGACAAAAATGACAAAAATGACAAAAATGACAAAAATGACAAAAATGACAAAAATGACAAAAATGACAAAAATGACAAAAATGACAAAAATGACAAAAATGACAAAAATGACAAAAATGACAAAAATGACAAAAATGACAAAAATGACAAAAATGACAAAAATGACAAAAATGACAAAAATGACAAAAATGACAAAAATGACAAAAATGACAAAAATGACAAAAATGACAAAAATGACAAAAATGACAAAAATGACAAAAATGACAAAAATGACAAAAATGACAAAAATGACAAAAATGCCAAAAATGACAAAAATGACAAAAATGACAAAAATGACAAAAATGACAAAAATGACAAAAATGACAAAAATGACAAAAATGACAAAAATGACAAAAATGACAAAAATGACAAAAATGACAAAAATGACAAAAATGACAAAAATGACAAAAATGACAAAAATGACAAAAATGACAAAAATGACAAAAATGACAAAAATGACAAAAATGACAAAAATGACAAAAATGACAAAAATGACAAAAATGACAAAAATGACAAAAATGACAAAAATGACAAAAATGACAAAAATGACAAAAATGACAAAAATGACAAAAATGACAAAAATGACAAAAATGACAAAAATGACAAAAATGACAAAAATGACAAAAATGACAAAAATGACAAAAATGACAAAAATGCCAAAAATGCCAAAAATGCCAAAAATGCCAAAAATGACAAAAATGACAAAAATGACAAAAATGACAAAAATGACAAAAATGACAAAAATGACAAAAATGACAAAAATGACAAAAATGACAAAAATGACAAAAATGACAAAAATGACAAAAATGACAAAAATGACAAAAATGACAAAAATGACAAAAATGACAAAAATGACAAAAATGACAAAAATGACAAAAATGACAAAAATGACAAAAATGACAAAAATGACAAAAATGACAAAAATGACAAAAATGACAAAAATGACAAAAATGACAAAAATGACAAAAATTAAAAAAATGACAAAAATGACAAAAATGACAAAAATGACAAAAATGACAAAAATGACAAAAATGACAAAAATGACAAAAATGACAAAAATGACAAAAATGACAAAAATGACAAAAATGACAAAAATGACAAAAATGACAAAAATGACAAAAATGACAAAAATGACAAAAATGACAAAAATGACAAAAATGACAAAAATGACAAAAATGACAAAAATGACAAAAATGACAAAAATGACAAAAATGACAAAAATGACAAAAATGACAAAAATGACAAAAATGACAAAAATGACAAAAATGACAAAAATGACAAAAATGACAAAAATGACAAAAATGACAAAAATGACAAAAATGACAAAAATGACAAAAATGACAAAAATGACAAAAATGACAAAAATGACAAAAATGACAAAAATGACAAAAATGACAAAAATGACAAAAATGACAAAAATGACAAAAATGACAAAAATGACAAAAATGACAAAAATGACAAAAATGACAAAAATGACAAAAATGACAAAAATGACAAAAATGACAAAAATGACAAAAATGACAAAAATGACAAAAATGACAAAAATGACAAAAATGACAAAAATGACAAAAATGACAAAAATGACAAAATTGACAAAATTGACAAAATTGACAAAAATGACAAAAATGACAAAATTGACAAAATTGACAAAATTGACAAAAATGACAAGAATGACGAAAATTATGAAAATAACAAAAATGACGTGATAAATTGCACAGATTTCAAAAATTTAAAAAAAAAATACAAAAATGACAAAAATTACATAAACGACGAAATCTACAGAATTGATAAAAGTAATGGTTTTTTTTCAGATATAAGAATTAATATTTCAAATTAAAAATTTCAAATTTCGAATTTCAAATTTCAAGTTTCAAATTTCAAATTTCAAATTTCAAATTTCAAATTTCAAATTTCAAATTTCAAATTTCAAATTTCAAATTTCAAATTTCAAATTTCAAATTTCAAATTTCAAATTTCAAATTTCAAATTTCAAATTTCAAATTTCAAATTTCAAATTTCAAATTTCAAATTTCAAATTTCAAATTTCAAATTTCAAATTTCAAATTTCAAATTTCAAATTTCAAATTTCAAATTTCAAATTTCAAATTTCGACTTTAAAATTTTAAATTGTCTCTTATAAAAGTGAAAAAAAAATTCAAATTTCTAAAGTCAAATTTTAAATTTTAGAGGTTAGATTTCGAATTTTGAGATTTCAGATTTCAGATTTCAGAACTTACATTTGATATTTCATCTTCCAATTTTTTTTATTTTAAATTCCAAGATTTCAGATTTCTGATTTAAGACTTTAGATTTCAGATGTCAAAGCTTTTATTCCGGATGTTTTAGATTGAAAGTTTTTATTTTTAGTTTCAAGTTTCAATTTTCAAGTTTCAAGTTCCAGGTTTCATGTTCAAATTCAAAATACGATTATTGCTTAAATATTTCTCATTCCAAATTTCAAATTGAAGACTTTAGTTTTTAGATTTCAGAAGTCAAATTTAAGATATTAGATTTCAGTTTTTGAAATTCTACATATCAGTTTTGAAAATTCAAACATAAGGTTTCACATTTTACAGCCTTCAGATTTAAGCTTTTTTTCTGAATTGGTTGAATATTGTTTGTTTAAGGACTTGTTTTTCGTGATCCGATTACAGTCAGTATTTGTAGTTTGAAGAACAGGGAACAGGTTTAAGTATTTTTTTCACCATTTTATGTTGACACTAGTTAGTAATCTAAAATCGACATATTGACGCTTTATTTTCAAAGATGTTTTACATGAAACAACAAATTGTTTCAGATTGTTCTTTTGTTCTCGAGATTTGAATTTAAATATCAATTAATCACAGTTTTGAATTGTTAGTTGTTACTCAAGATTTCACTTAAAATAAGAAATAAATCAGCTTTCATAAACGAGCACGAAAACTTTTATTAGAGACTGAAGCTACGATATCATTCGAGCATACATGGCTCCATCTATCTGTCAGCTTGCTTTACCACAGTTGATTTGACTTTCTCAAATTGAACTGCAGTGAAGTTGAAACTGCTCGCTTACTATGACCCCATTAGTTGGATTTATTTGCTTCGAATCCAAAATTTTTAAATAAGAGTTGATAACGATTTTCTACGATTTGAAGGCATAGTTCACGCCCAATTTTTCAACCTTTGCGAGTGACCCAATTACCGGGTGCAACCTGTAGGCACATGGAGCGAAGCAGCAGGTATCAACAGATGACGAAAAGCAGACCGCACGCATGACACCAACACTAATCCCCGGTATTTCTGATCCCACCAAGGCCTTCGTTCCGGTACTATGATGTGATGCGATTTGATGAAACCAGCCAGTGGCAGAGTACGCGACGTACGTAAAGGTAAGTAAGTACATATATCTGGCGTCGTGCTCTTGCTCTTTCTCTCAGTACATTACACATTTTTGTACCTGACGGATCAGACGAAACGCCACGGGTTTTCAAGCAAACGTCGTCGCGACATTCACATCGGAAGACCTACAAGAACCTGCTCGCGTCTTGTGCAAATATTGGAAAACATACAGCAGCAAGAAGCATGGATTCTTGAGAAATGTTACCCATTTCGGATTGCTAATATTGCAAATTTTAAAGGTAAGTGATGAACAAGTGTATCCGTTTGAATCAATCGCAATTGCTGTTGATGAATGATTGTGGTGCAACTGGAAAGTCTCACGATTTTTAATTATCCCACCTGTTCTGCTCGATTGCTAGTGGCTAAATCTCCCGATAAGTGAGTGTTGTAAGTTGAACACACGGTATTTACAGGCAGAGGTCGGATGTTTTGTGTTTTTGATTAATAGACACCGTGTGAAGTGCGGTGATTAGCGTACGTCAGAGTCGTTTACGTTAAAAACACTTAGAGGCGGAAGACCCCAATGCAATGCGGTTGGTGGATTTTTTTTTGTTCCTGTGAGCAAAGTGGAAGTTTCCTGTCCTCCGCATTGAAATCGTTTTGATTTTTCAATTTCACTTTTACAGAGACCATTTAGGGTCCCTCCGTTCGAGAGAAAGGCGCTGATGACTTTTAAAACCCTGAGATCATCACTTTCGGATCAAGAAATCTGAAACTTTTTGAGTGTGTGTTTTTTTTGTTCCTCCGTTCATAACATTTCAATAAAACGCCAGGTGAGCGAAGCTAAGGTGTGGTCTGGTTAATTGTTTGCGTTTTGAAATAGGTGAAGAAGAATGCGTGTGAAAGGAAAGGTATAAAGGTTTGCTTCTTCAGTTTGATCTTCAACTTGATCCATCGCCGATGCTGATGAGCTAATAACTAAATAAATAAGGTTCTTCAAACCTTTGATTATTAGTAAATAAATAAGATTGGTGGAGTGTTTTGATATGAGAAGAAACCATTTCTTGGTTGTTAGTTTAATCCAAATTACTCCTTCAATGTAAAACTTCAAACGGAGCATCCTGTAACAGGAGGATTAAGGAGTGTATTCGAAAAAAAATGCAACACCTTGTTTTATGAATAACTTTTGAATGCATGGATGGAAATTGATAAAATTTTCAGTCAAGCTACCTAGTAATGTAATGTGTACGTGTACAAAATTTGGTTTCTGAAATAGCATCCAATTCTAAAGTTCATTGACAAAATGTTTTGGGCAAAATCGAGAAAAATCCAGTAAAGTCCCAGTGCTACACCAAAAACAGCTGGAAATCAAACTATTCGATCAAAATTCACATGGTAAATCGTACAAGAAGTCCTAGAGCTCCGAATAGTGAGCTAAAATTTGAATAAAATTTTATATTTTTGATTCCATGAAGTGACAGGAATGTGAGAGGTTTTTTCAAGCTCAATCCGAAAATATGAATAGAGGAAGTGATAAAAAAACGTCAAATTTTTCTGACTGATTTGTCTAGCTGACATATAAACAGCCCTGACTTCATTTTACAAGGTATAAAAGCTGCCCACCGGTGAAATAAACAAAAAACGGTGGCCAAATCGTGCTCAAAATATTCTGACTGCTTGTGGGGAGAAATTTTGAAAAATTTCGTAATGGACAGTAAAACTAACTCTTTAGCTTTAGCGGTCACCTGAAAAGTTTCTCACCAAAAGCACACAGGTCCCACAATGTTTATACTCTGGATCTGGAATCGTGTCATTACGCAAAAACGCTGGTGGAGTGTTAAAAAGTCAAATGTTTTTGTGCCGAAGGAGGACAATCGGCTTTATTTGTTATAACTTCGACCAAATTCAAAATTTTGAGTCACTTTGAAGGTCAAGCTTCAGGAAACAGCAAACATAATCGAAAATAGCCTTGAATTAAAAAAAAACTGGTTCATAGTATGCATAATAGATGGCGTACATGTTGCGAAAAAATTAAAGTTAAAAACGTTATTCATTGGACGCTATCTCAAAAACCACTTCACAGATCATCACAAAAATTTGTATATGTAAACATACCAGGTAACTTTGCTGAAAATTTCAGCAATTTACATCAGTGCATTCAAAAGCTATTCACAAAACGAAGTGTTTTTTTCTAATTCACTCCTTAGATGTAACATTTGTATACCACAACACTTATTCAATTTTTATTTTAATGGAATGTAATAAAGCCATTTGATGAGGAGGAAGAATGACCAAGCTGGTTAAAATCCTCTATAAATAAACAAAATAGAATAGATAATAGAATCATTTGATGGTAACAAAATAATGATAGTTCCTCACGTCGTGTGATAATGTTTTTGAAAGTTTTTGATTCTCATAGAAAATTTTAAAAAATCGATGCCGTAAAAAACTTTACCCAGTATGTTGGATTGGCGTAACGTAAGGTTGTCAGAATGTTTCCAGCACGTAGACGGGCCGGGCAAATCCAGGCTATTTTATATAAAAACCTGGCAAAATCCGGGCATTTGATTCCAAAATTTTGACTTAAAATCCGGGACAAATTTGGTCAAAACCCAGGAATTACTCAATACAAATCAAGAAAAAAAAATACTTGAAAATTTATTTTTCATCAGCAGTTTTCTAAATCGTATTTTAAGCTTTCTTAAAACTTTTCATCTTTATATTCATAAAACTTACGCAACAAATTTCGTTTTGGAAGCATAAATGAATAATTTAACAAAACAATTTGTTGTTTTGTGAAATAAAGTGTATACATCCGGGCAAAATTCGGGCTTGATTCAATGAAATGCGGGCAACCGGCCCGAACTGGACTTTTGTTAAATTTTGTATTTCAATACGCTGGATTAATATTTCAATCCGGGCAATCTGGCAACCTTAGCTTAATGATATCACCTACCAACTTTATATTGCTTTGATTCTCCTATACCAACACTGTTGGTGTAAAAATATTTTTCGGACAATCACCATTTTTTTTTAAATGCATATTTTTATAATTTAGTTACAAGTCTGGGCTTAAATGCATCAAAATGCAAATGTTTCCATATGCTGGAATATTATTGTTTCGCATCACGCGTTTGTTAATTTCAAAATTTTATCCATCCAAACAAATTTTTTTATGATTTCAGCTTGTAGAATTTTTCTCTAGTGTTTTTTACCCCTAAATGTATGCAGCATCCTTATGCTTTTTTCTTCAAAAACATTTTTGCCAGAAATGCCTCAGTTGACTATATTAGACTATTTTCTCGGCATCTTGAAGTGATTTTTGACTAACTTGGCTGGGTTTCAAGATTCACACCTATCATTTCGTCAATATTGCCAATAGATCATATACACAGGGATAATTATAATTAAAAATTATAATCTAGTTTCAGATTTCACAAAAAAGTTGATTATTACAATTACATCAAAAGACTACACAGGATAACAGCGTTTTTTGGTGCATATGTTTTTATAAATGATTTAGAAAGATCGAAAAATTTGTCAGATTTTGATGCTATGGCTAATGAAAATTTTAAATTTTTCCCTTTTTTTGATTGAAATCAGTCATTCATTGCCGATAAACTAATAAACCTACCCAAGAACTAAAAACTGATTTTTAATCTTTTTATTATCTGTTATTTTATGAAGGATACAGATTTTGTCTAGATTTTCTAGTTTCAGAGAAACTTCTAGAAAATAAATGTAATTCTACATATTTGTTTTAGAAAATTCAATAGAATATGTATAACTATATCTGACATAACAACAGTACGTTTGTGTTTCTGAAGATAATTATTTTTTAACACCTTTTTTGAAGACTGCAAAACATCATTTCGTTTTCAAATGTCTTTGAAATTTCATGAAATTTGTAGAAACGGAATTTTGTAGAAACGGAAAAAATCAAAATTAAAACTTACGTTAATTTTGCTCAAAATTCATAATTACTCGCAGTGATCGAAAAAGTTGATCATTGATTTGATTTTATTGAAAACCTTTATTTTCTATATGTTTTTAATATTTTATAGTTTTTTTTTTAAATTGTACAAATTTATTGAATAATTTTTTACCTAAAACCTAATGTTAGCCTCGAATCTCTGAAACGAGAGCTTAGATACTGAAACAAAAAGCATATTTGGATTCAGCACTCCCGAATCACTCAAAATCAGTTCTAAAATTTATTTCACTTTGGAAAATTTAATTTTTTTGCCTTGTGCTAAATAACAGGAATTGATGCTTCATTTTATTGTTTTTTTTCTAACACAAGGTAACGAAATTCAATTTTTCCGAGACTCAAAGAATAGAAGAGTTAATTTTGAAAAATTATTGGAAGCTGATCCAAAATATTTTTTAGTTTTTTCGAACTGCTCTTGTTTTTAGATAACTAGCGTTCCCAATCCGCTGGCCGTAAGTGTGAACCGATTTTGATGATATAAGATTCATTGAATAGGTCATTTATTCCAATAACTAAACATTTTAAAATAAACTCAATATGTGTAACCAACCAAGGTTTACTTCTGACATCTTTGCTGTATTTAAGTCTTTTATTGATTTTTAAAGTTGTTAAGAATACAAATTGCAGATTTTTTTTTATTTTAAAGTGCTGTATCTCTTATACTAAATTATCTTGACAAATCAGCATTCTTGATTGAATGAAGAATAGTAAATTGATTTAAAATCAGCTTTCAGTTTTCATGAAGGTATTTTAGTTTATCAGTAATCAAAGATGATCCATTATTCCCAAAACTGACTAATTTAAAAATTTCCACACGCCCTATCTGTACCAACACGTGAAAAGGATCTATCTCCAAAAGTAAACAAAACCCATTTTTAGTACCTCATGATAGGTCAACATTTGCACTACTTTACGGTTAAAACCTTTAGAGAAAATAATATTCCGTTACATTAAAAACTCAATTTGAGTAAAGGATCTATAAACATTTTTAACTAGAACTGCCATCACATGGATATACACCCTTTCCTCCGGAACAGTTTTTCGCTACTACTCCGCAAACAAACTCAAAATAATCAATTTGACTCTTTATTCAACTTAAAAACATAGTTGTAAATGAATGCCAGTTTATAACTAAAGCTAAAAATAAGAAAATAGCAAAGGGTGTATAATCAGATTAGACAAAATATTACGTGAGCTAGGTTCTATCTACGATAGCACGATGTTTTTTCATGAAAATTTATATCTCTATTCTAACATGGGGATGCTTCTAAAAATCGTTTGTCTTTCATAAAATGCAAAAATTTCAAGTGATTTTTAATTAGCGATTTAAAATAGGTTGTATTTTTTTCAAACGCGTTTTTCTCGATTCGCCATATATGGAGATACACACTTTTCATGTGTTGGTACAGATATCTTCAAAACTAGAGGGTGCTAAACAAAACATTAAGTTTTTTAAGTTACGTCATAAAAATGCTGTTCCCCTTTGTTACCTAAAATCGTTTAAAAGATAACAAAATCCAATAAAAAAATTAAAAATAATAAAATCCCAATAAAAAACGCTCACTGAAGAAGATAGTAAGTTGCTATCGAAAAACCGGTATCTGGATTTCTCCTATACCGTGGTTGAATTAAGGGGAATCTTTCGATTGCTTTGATTCAGTACAGAATTTACTTTGTTCATAAATCTTTTGTTGCAAATTCGAAACGAAGGGATAAAATGTCATTTAACTCATATTAAAAAACAAGTTAAAATCTAGAATGAGAACTTGAAATTCAAGAGAAAATCAATGAATTTGAGTTTCAAAGGTCCAGAGTTCTTTTTCAGAATTAAATTTAGATTTAGAAATGAAATTTTTCGATAACAATTTACAATGAGAAGTGATAGCAGAATTGATGAAAACAACGCTATATTTCTGGATCACTTTTTAGAAAAATGTACCAGAACAATACAAAAATATCAGAGTTTTAAAATCAGTTTTCAATTTATACCAATTTTTATCAACAACTTATCTAAAGTATTTGCTTTTACCAACGTGCATATAGTTAGAAGTTAGTTGCAAAATTAATTCATTAAAATTTCGTCGTGGTAACCTTGTGCGAATATGAAGAAGATCTGAACAAACAGATAGGCGAAACATATCTAAAATTTTCTGGTATTCAACAACAAGTGTAATATTTTCATTTATTCTATTCTATTCTATTTTGTTTATTTATAGAGGATTTTAACCAGCTTAGTCATTCTTTCTCTTTTTTTTTCATTTATAAAATTACATTTATGAAGAGAGGTTTCTCAATGAACTCATAAGTCAGGGTAAGGTTTTAAAAGAGTTTAAATAAAAAAAATATGGAAAATAATGTGTAACTGAAGGAAATTTTCTTTTATGACTATCCTCGAAGAATAGGACTTTCAGCTTTCGCAGAAAGTTAAAAAATAAAACTCTAACTTTATTAGATTTTTTTGCCCCTGGAATTAGGCACCAACAGTAACATTTCTTCAATTGTAAGTGTGGGTGATAGTGATTATGTACTAGGCCTTACTAGGAAATGGGAAAAAATCGAACAAATATCTACAAAGCGAAAAACTATGCACTGCTTTGCATTTTAAATTAAGGAAGCTGAAATTAACACATTTTTTGTTGAATTTAGTTTCTAAGTAAACGAGTTCCTAAATAAATAAGCAAATTTCCCTATCCACCCCCCTTGCGGGCTGAACAAAAATTGATGTTTAAAAATTGAAATTTCAAAACCCTTTCAACTCTTTCTTTTTTTTATTTGACTAAGTTTTGTTGAGGTCAGCAAAATACCTCATCCAAAATCAATAGGATGCTGAAAAAACAACATTCGACAGAAATATTACAGAAATTTCTTCATTTCTTCTAACTCTATCCGTCTATAAAATTTCATTATCTTAAGATGTTCTTACTGAAAAGGCTGATAAATTAAGTATGGAAACTATTTCGAAACTTTGAGAAAAATCTAGGAACTGAATTTGTAATCGGGTTCGATAAAAGCTTAGGCTAAAAAGAACATCTAAAATTTGATTTTAAGTCACAAATAATAAGTTTTTAAATAGAAATTTTCGATTACAATCACTGCTAGTGACTTTTGCAAGCCAAACAAGGTAATAATCTTTTGAAAGATTTTTAAGAAAAACGGTTAAAATCCGAAAAATTTGTATGTACATTATAAAGTCTATCGTTTGATTGTAATTTTCTCTGAGTAACAACGCCGAAACGAATTCCACAGTAATCGATGATTTCTGATTATGTTCAGTTAATTGTTTGGGTGTAATTCAGTAGTACAAGCTTCTCAGAAAAACAGCACATCCCTGATTCAATATGACATTCTATCAGTACTCATTCGGCTAGCTAATAAAATGGTGTTTACATCCACAGTAAAAATCTGAAGACTGTCGAGAACTCTATCCAGATAACCCATGACATCAGATTCAGAGCGCGAGCATGAAATCGCCAGAAACGGTGAAACGAAAGTGTGGATCATGGATCGCTCGCTGGGTCGACGGCGGCGGCGGCGGTTGTTTATTTGTCGTGCTGGCGGTGGCGGTGGCGTTACTGACATTGACCAGCATCACCGAAATCCGAGTTGCGGCTGCCGATGAAAGATTCCACCGCCAGCAGCGCCAAGTATCTTCGGCACGAGCCAAGATAAAACCACCATTGTTGGAACGCGGAATTGTCGATCTTCCCAACGATATCGACGAAGAAGACGGTGAATTTGACGACGTTGCGCACGGTTATGAGCTGACGCAGGCGCAGAACTTTCTCCGCCAGGATGCACTGGCCAAGGCGTGTGCGCAAATGCGCGACCAATTAGAGTACAAATCGATCGAGGAGCTTAACACGTTCCAGATGAACCATCTGCTGGTCGATGACCAGCACAAGTTTGTTTACTGTTACGTGCCGAAGGTGAGAGCTAAAAATAAGTTTTTCGGGGTTACCAAACTCAGAATTTAGGAATCTGTGAGAATGTTCTTATTCTTTAGAATAAAAAATATTTAAAGACAGCATCCAATTACCGGTCATCTTAATATTTTCAGGTCGCATGCACCAACTGGAAGCGCATTTTTATGATCATGACCAGCAAGTGGAACGGAACGGATCCGCTTCAAATTCCGGCCGATTTGGCCCATTCCAACGGAATGTTTCGGACCTTCAATAACCTTACCCCCGATGAACGCACCCGAGTTTTAACGGAATACAACCGGTTCATCCTAGTGCGACATCCATTCGAGCGATTACTGTCCGCTTTCCGCAACAAACTGGAAGGCAACTCCAAAAGTGCCAAATACTTCCAGGCTCGGTACGGCAAAACTATAATCAAAGCGTTCCGTCCTAACGCTTACAACAGTTCCCTCGGAAACGGAAGTGACGTAACGTTCCTGGAGTTCATCCAATACCTCCTGACCCCAGAGTTGAGTCGAAATTCGAACCTCTCGTTCAACGAGCACTGGGAACCGACCTCCAGATTGTGCCATCCGTGCCTGCTGCAGTACAATATCATCGGAAAGTATGAGACACTGATCGATGATTCGACTCTGGCGCTGCATCTGGCTGGAGTCAGCGAAATCATCAGCTTCCCGAACTCGTACAAAACGTCCGGGACGAACGAGCGGCTGCGCAAGTATTTTAGCGACATTCCATTGCCGATCATCAAAAGTCTGTATACGCTTTATGAGGACGACTTTCGGCTGTTCGATTATAATTTAGACGAAATTTTAGGATTCGAGCTGGGGTGAACTTACTTTAAGTTAAAAAGTGGCGTGTGAAAATACTTAAGACTTGTTTTAACAGTACTAAAACTAACTACTTAGAGTAGATAGGATTATTATACTGAGGGTACCTGGTACCGGACTATGTTTGAATATGTAAAGGACGTTAAAATTTCGCTGTAGATTCGGTGTTTTTAAATCGGTTAACTTTAAATGGACAGTATAACTTAGTCTTTTTGATTAAGGACGTATTTGATGTTGTTTAAGTCATCTCATAACAATCATTGTGCTAATACAATGTGACACTTACGTACTACATTTTAATTGGTAGGACTGTGATGACAAATGTTAATAAATGAATGTTTTATAAAAAAGCTAGTTTATGTTATTTACCATTTCAAGTAAACAATTTCAACCAACAGTGTTTGTTGTCGAGGTTGAAAGTGAAGCTGCAGCGAATAATGGCGCTGGAAGCTCCGGTTACGTGAGGCTGGTGTAATTGAGCCGTGACCCAATGAGCGCAGTAAGTTCAATGAAGTTCTGTTTGGCCTACAGAACTTGGCTTCGTTTATTGACGCCAAGTTTCTCCCCTTTCAAACTTTCCAGAACGGTTCAGCCTTGCCGTTCAATTGTGCTGTAGTGAAGTGCTGAATGTCGAATGTTCGGAACGTGTTGCTGTCTCAAATGACGCCGACGATGTGGATGGTTTGGCACTCTGGTTGCAAAAAGAAGAAATCGACACAGACCAGTTGCTGGCCGTTGACGTTGACGTCACTCTGGAACTTGGAAAGGACCTTTAGCCGTAGATGCATTTTCTAGTACGGAGGTGGTGGAAGGCTTTCCGATTTTCTCCCACACACGCTTCGTTACCACACTGATGTCGGATCCAGTGTCCTAGTACAGTTGCACTCATTGCAGCATCATTAAGTTGTGCTTGAAGAAATTTTCGTTTTGTTTGCACTGTCCCAAGTATCCGTAAGCACTGAAGCTTGCATTTTTATAGCTTTATACCAGCATTCAAGTTCTAAATTGCACTATATCAGCACATCAAGTGCAATTTTGCATTATAACAGCCCTTCGAGTGCTATGCTGTATCATATAAGAATTATACCACTATTTTAAAATGCAACTAGCATTTTATCAGCTTTGCACAATGCTTTTTTTGCAATTGCATATTTTTGAGACCTTAAGCTTCAAGAAAATGCAAAAAAGGCGATTTTTTCGAACCACTTCTCATATTTCCCCCCTTAATTGAGGCGCTTGGGATCAGAGGGGTACAAGTGCCTGTATGATAGTTTCAAGAAAATGCACTTCAGAGTTGTGAAAGCGCTCGATTTTCATATATTTTTCATATTCGAGCAGTTTTGATTCAATCGAAAAAGTCTTCAAAAAATTATTAAAAATTCGAGTTTTCACCAGATGTAGGTACATGTAGAGAATATTGATAGTTAAATGGAAAAAAATAATTGAAATATGAAGAACCGTTAGGTATACTCAACTTAAAATGGATGATTCTGGACTTGTACTCCTCTGATCCTGAGAGTCTCAATTAGAGATGTACCGAATATTCGGCGCCGAATACCGCCAAAATATTCGGCTCACCGAATAGTTGAGCTAAGCATTAGGTCGAATAGGCCGAATATTTATTTTATCAAAATTTATATAATGGCAGCACTTTTAAATTTTTCAACTGATGTTGGATTGATTATAAAATATGCAAAAGTAATGTAGAGGGCCCCAACTCATCGCTTATTATAGTTAGTTGAAAAGAATCAAGTGCGATAACCATTTTTTTTGCATTTCGGAAGCATTCCACCAGACAGATTTGAAGCTGAATATAAGTAGAACTTATCCTATAATTAACAGTAGGGGAGAGTGGGGATACTTGATCCCCTTTTCTCATTTTCACCACATCTTTTTGGAAAAATTTAGCAACTCGCCGTCTTTGACATTTTCTGACAGCTTGTAACTTCAAGTTTCTATGCTCCAAAAATTAGAACGATACTTGAACCCGTTGATGAACTAGAAGCATTTTCGTGGGAGTAAAAACATTGCGATTTTTCTGAAGTTAGGGGAGACATGATCCCCTTTTGAAGGAGACTTGATCTTCTATTCAGGAAGCCCTAATCCTTGTATAAAAATCAAACAAAACCCCAAGATAGAATGTTAGTTGACTATTTTGGTCATGTTTGTTCTCATATCATACTTTATAGCAGACATAAGAAGAAAATTCTATAACTTTGTCTCAACGCTAATGACATTTCATACTGAAAGGCGCTATTTTCTATAATTAAGAGAAAATTAATTATTTTTGTTCTTTTCTTCAGACAATTGTTTGATAAATACTAGTTTTTGGATAAATATAAGAAATTTCGTAATCAGCAAGCATAACGATCAATTCAGAAGAAGAATATGCCAATTGGAAGGGGGATCAATTGTACCCAACTCTAGGGGATCAACTGTACCCATAATCAACATTTTAGAAAACATTTTCTGAAAAAAGTTGAGAGTTTTCAATTGCTTTGAAAATATGACATTATTAAGTTCATTTTACGCTCGAGCGATTGATACATTGGAACAAGTATTTTTTTCATAATTTTCCCATGTAAGGAACATTTTAAAGTGATGAAAGAAGATCTTCAAGTTATATTTTGTGAAATTTTTGAAACAAAGTTCAATAACTCAAACAATTATTTTGTTAAAAATTTTTAAACTACAAGCATTGTTATTTTGCTCATTTTGGCACATTTTTCTAGAACATTTGATCTTTGTAAGACATTCCAGTTTCCAGGTACAGCTAAGGAATCAAGTATCCCCAGGGATCAAGTATCCTCATTCTCCCCTATATGTTTTGTGCATACGAAAATTTAGGATAGTGGGTAGCCGAAACAGAGTATCAGATTAATCTTCAACATAAAATCGCACTACAGCAATTTTTTGTTAAGCTGCAAAGAAAATGGTTTCACAGTTCGGATTTTTTGAGGCCAGCTCTGACGGCTAATTGTCAGGATGGTGCGGTCACATCCGGTGGCTCGTTAAGTGCAGTGCAATTGACGATTACACCTCTCATATTGACAATCAACCCCCCGCCCCCTCCCCCCGCTTCGCACGACCTTGGCTCCGAGCAGTCCGGATTTGAACCCCCCCCTTCTATAGATACACAAAGGGGGCACCAATGGGAAATCCTCTGTCTCCATTCTTGTGTGAAAATCAAGATTTGTTACCCAAAAAATGGTGGAGATACGTCGATGACATTTTTTGTGTAGTAAATAAAGATTTTCTTGAAGAACTTCTAACATCCATAAACGGTTTGTAAAGAATATTAAATTCACTTGCAAAATAGAAGAAGACAGGAAATTACTTTTTCTGGATGTCCTGGTAAGGAGAGATGAAGGCCTATTCCAGGGTAATACCACATGATCCATCGGATGAACTCCTTTCCCCGATCAATTGAAGGAAGAGAAAAGGAACTTCAATATATTTTCCAAACGGCTAATAAAAATCGATACCCCAAAAGATTCATTCAAGCCATCATAAGGAAAAAAAAGAAAGATTGCTTCAACGGAAATCTTTCACTGCTTTAAATCCTATTCAGAAGGAGTTTCAACGAAGGTCCATGGAGTTCAACAGTGTCAACGCGGTTGAATTGCGACACAAAGACAAAGTTTGATATTGAACTAGTATTCACTAGCTCTAATAATCAACTGAAATCCATCTTAGGATCGACTAAAGATCCAGTGGATCTCCTTCATAGATCTGATGTGTACAAAATCAGTTGTTCCGACTGTGATAAGGTCCTACATTGGACAAACCAAAAGGAAATTGATTGATCGATTCGAGGAACACATGGCTATAGCTAGATCTGACTCAAAGAAGAAAATCCTTCCTTCACATAATCCTAGATCTGCAGTAGCATTACACATGTGTGAATCTGGTCACTCTATTGATCGAGAAAATGTTTCGCTGATTCGGTCTGTGAATAGTAATTCGCTCAAATTGGATGTTGCTGAAAGCTTTGAAATTTTCAATGAAAAATCAGTTCATCTCTTAACGGAGACACCGGAGCACACTTGGTTCAAGGCCGTGCGAAAGGGGGGGTGGGGTTAGGGGTTTAACCCCCCTAGAGATTTTTTTCTAGTAAAATTTTTACCGTAGTAGAAAATTACTTGACCATAAAAGGTGTTTAAAAATTGATGTTAACAAGCAAGTCAGAAATTTGGCTCGCCTCCGGCGAAATTTACTCTTAAATCTCAAGCCCAGACATTTCATTTTACGACACTATATGACGTTCACGAATTGAAACTTATTTTTGATTGTAAATTTTGATTTGCAATTCGATTTACCTTTTGTATTGAAAGTCTAAACTTACAAAAACCCGACCTCGTCAATAGTGTAGAAGTGTAACTGAACAAATACAGAGTTTGAAGCGAACCATTTTAAATTCAAAATTAATAAAGCGAATTCTTTTTTATACATCGACAATTTGGATACCATGAAACAGGCGTTTAACTCTTACAGAATTAGCCAAAAAAATCATGAATCTAATACCCTTTACCTTAGTTTAAAAAATTTGAATTGAAATAAAACCATTTATGTCATTAAAAATGTTATCTGATATGAAATATTTTTCAAGAAACAAAATTTTATATTGTTCTTTTTTCTCTCAGCACCACATTTGAAAAAGTTTTGATAAATTACACAAGGCAAAAATATATACATTTTTTCCGAGGAGCAATGAATTTCAAACGTGATTATGACTAATTAGACTGCCCTGAATCTAAATATGCAGTATTTCTATCAGCTTTTGTTATTGAAATATCTTTTACAAATAAATTGAAACTATCTAGGGAAGCTCTGAACTTTTTTTACAAACATGAAAATAAAAACACAACATTTTGATATAAAAGTTTTATATCAATTATAAACTTTCATCAAGACATTATGTCACTTTGAGTTTTGAGAAAAAAAGTAATAAAAGTTTTCTTTTTGTTTACATTTTCTCATTTCACGAATTTCAAAGAAATTTTAAACCAAATAGAATATTAGATACTTTTTAAAGCATAAATCTTATAACCATTTTGCAGGTTCGAACAAATTTGTGAACGCAATCAGGTTTTTTTTAAACTTTTTGCCAGTAAGATAAAAAATACTTGTGATCTTTCCTTATTTAAAAAAAACTGTTGTATTTTACTTTTTTTAGAACATGTATCATCTTCATCATCAAAATATTATTCTTTCTTCATTCATATTATTTCTTCATTCAAGTCAGAACGTCAGTTGAACGAAATCAGAATCAGATTTTTTTCTTTAATGTATGTTTGGAAGTTAAACAATTATAAATGATTGATTTAACTTAAAACTGACACATTTAAAAACTCCATAGAATCAAAACTTAATGTGATTGTTCAAATTTGACAAAAGATCAGAGTTCAGGACGTTAGAATCTATCGAATCAATCATTAAAACATAACACTAAAATGCTGTACGCTTGAGTTATCCATTTAATTCCATAAGTAAATTTTTTATAATAGTAAGACGTGTTTATTGAAAAAAATCCTTCATTAATGTTTAAAAACATAATTTTTTTAAATTTTCAAATGTGTTAACTGTTTACAGTTTAAGACAGTTTTTTAAATTTGAAATAAATTTACCGAATTTTTAAACAAGCTTTTCAAATTTTAAGAAATATATTTGTAAACTTTGGCTATGTTTTTAAATTCTTTATTTTTTATTCTAAAAACATAAGCCTTTAATTTTTTTTCTTATCAAAAAATCATATTTCAAGTCGCGATTAATTTTTTTATATTCAAAACACTACAGTGGAATTTTTAAATGTACCCTGCAGTTGAAAATGAAGAAAAGAACTGTAAATTTTTATGAATAGTAAATAACAATAATTATCAATTTCCTAACAATATATCATGGTTCATGTTTTACCTGATCAGACATTTATTTTAGAATTCAGATTTTTTTCTTAATCGTTGTTTAGGAAAAAATCATTTCAAATATATAAACTAGACTGCGTAAAAATGATTTTGAAGCGAGTTTCTAGTTCATATCATTTTGAAAAAAATTATCAATGACTTCCCGAAAATATCATTGATTTGAAACATTCATTGTGATTTGTTTGGGATTTTTTTTTTTATGAGTAAAATGTGTTATTTATATATATCATCATGATAATCATGAGTAAGAAAATGATGTTAGAAATGCATTTCCTTGTTAATTGTGTATTTTTGGTATTGTTATTATGTTTAGCTTAATTTTCGAAACCCCCCCCCCCCATGGAGGGGTCCTTCGCACGGGCCTGACTTGGTTTTTCAAATTCTTAGGTAAAAAGAAATATAATAATTTTCCTGTCAATGCCCGCAAACGGGTAGAAAATAATGTAGCACTACCAGAAAACCCCCAAAATAGGGTAAGTAGACCCAAAAAACAGACAGCATTCGGGGGTTTTTGCTACCACTATCTGTTTTGCTTGTTAAAATATGAATGATTTACACCAAAATTTTCTTCTAAAATTTGTTTTGAATTGTTTAACAAGTAAATCAAGCATAAGCATTTACTATTTTTGGACGTAGCAATTGGCGTTGAGGACCAAAAATATGAAAAAGGGTGCGAAATAAGAATAGTACCACTTGTGTTTTTCAACAAAAAGAAGGTTATTTCTAAAAATTTACTGTGTAAAAGGGAATAACAATGCATCTACGAGTTATTTGAATAGATAACTGGATTTTAAGGAGTTTACTAGAATTTCAAAGGTTTTCGAAGTTTTTCAAAGGGAGTTTTAAGAGATGCTTTTTCAAACTCCTTAAAATGCGGTTATCTATTCAAATAATTCATAGAAGCATTATAATTCACTTTTAAACAGTAAATTGTGGTACTATTCTTATTTCGTACCCTTTTTTCATATTTTTGGTCCTCAACGCCAATTGCTACGTACAAAAAAGTAAACTTATGCTTTATTTACTCGTTACAAAATTCAAAACAAACTGGAGAAGAAAATTTGGGTGATTTACAATCATTCATATTTTAACAAGCAAAACATATAGTGGTACTATTCTTATTTCGCTCACTGTAAAAGGGAGGGAAACGATACACATTCATCAATCGAAAACGCTTACTGAAGATGATAGTAAGTTACTATCGAAGACCGGTATATGAACTTTTCATTTACCGTGGTTGAATTAAAAGGAATCTTTCGATTGCTTTGATTCATCCCCTCGGCTCTTTGATATGTGCAAGCTAAAGCCTGTGGATTAGGGTGTCCCAAAATTGCATAACTTCTGGGAATCTGGGGGCTCACCCTTCAAATGGTAGATAAGGATGTGCAGAACAAACTTTTGTATGGGGCCGACTAAAAAAAAACATGTTTAGAGGTTCCGAAAGCGCGATCTTTGAAAAATGTCCACCTTCAAAAGATTTGATTTTAAATAAAATTTTAATAAAATTTATATATTTTATATTTTTTTAATTTTGTTTGAGTTAAATACCACACGTAAAATATGAAAAATGAACAAAATTTGTATCAAAATGTAAAACAAGCAAGCTATTTCCAAGAAAAAAAATTTTTTTGGTCCAAAAATTTCGAATTCAACTGACCAAAATGTGTACCAATATTAAATATAAATATATAAATAAATAAATATAAACAATTCATCGAGGATATCCTCGCTGGCTGCCTGGCGTTTGGCCGGTGATTGTATCCAACATCTTTTCTCTTGTTGTGGGATAGGGAGAGACAGTCTTATGCCAATTACGTTGAAATATCGAGACCAGGGCCGTAGGAAGAACCGACTCATGGGGGGGGTTTTGGTGACTGATTTTTACCTTACATTTTTTGTCCAAAATCTCACGAATACAAAAAAAAACTTTGACATTAAAAGTTTTCGTATTAAGTCGTAACTTTAGAAAATTGATAATAAACGTCAAAGGTGAACTAAATTCGCTTTCATCTATAGTTAAAATTTTTGAATTTGTTTATGAGTCTTGTAGTTCAAACTTAGTTGATTTGAACATAAAACAAGGGCGTAAAAAACTTATTCAATACTCAAATCAAACAAACTTAATCTTCCAAACTATTATGCAAGTTCAAAGATTTTAACCTTCGATGAAAATAAATAAAATTTTCAAAAAAAAATTAAAAGATGAAAATCATCAGATTTTCGGATAAAATGTTTTTGAGGCAAACTTGAACTAAATTAATGATGTCAGTATTAAATTTGGCTTTAAAAAGCTGTAATACTAACACATTGTGGACCAAATACGAGAAATCTGGAATTTTTGCTTGCCGCTAATATGCTCCTTTATATGGCATAATTCAAACGTTATGAATTTGATAATGAAACCTCATTCTACAAAATTTAACACATCTTTTCCCGTTACTCAAATATCTATATAAAATTAGCAGGAATTTGAATTGCAGAATTTATTGATTTCTGAAACATAAAATGCCGAATTTTTGTGTCCTTAATGTGTTAAAAATGTTAAACAATACACTGGGAAAATATAAAATTTTGTGCAGATTTTAAGGTGAAGATGTTTCTTTTACAGCAAATATTTTTCATAAAATCAATTCCATAATTAAATTCCTGTGGATGATTTAAAAAAAAAAATTAGAGTTTTTCGGATCAAACAAAGCATTCAAATTCTACCTTTTATTTGTGATTTTCAATTAAATTGTGTACACAAACTAATTTTGTTTAAAAAATTGAAATCTGGAAAATGAATTGACAAGCAATCTTAACACATAAAGGACCACGAAGAAATCTATGACGAGGAACACCGAAATTTGGCATTCTACATCTCAGAAACCTCTGGACTAAATTTTAAAAATCTAGCATTTTTAAGTTACGGCCCATGTTGTGTTCAATTTTGTCGAATAAAGATTAACACTCAAATTCAGTCCATTCGAGTTATACTTCGAAGTGTAGCACACTTTTGGCAAGCAAGAAAAAGCGAGATATCTCGTATTTGGTCCGCAATGTGTTAAGTTCTTGATTTCTTGAATTCTTCAACAACTAATATTGATTGTAAAATTTATTTACAAGTACAATATTTTTTTTAAATTTTGAATCTGCATTCTTAATCTCTATTTTGAACCAAAAAATCAAAAATTGCGCTTTGAATCTGTATCCAGATTTCCATACAATTTCTGATATGTACAAAAAAAAAACGTTTTCCGAATCTTCTTATTCCAGATCAGAATTTTATGAGCTAAGTTTAGAGCCCTTATTCCTGAATCTATTATTTAAATTCTTTAGTTCAGGTGAAATCACTGTTTGAATTATTTATTTTAAATCTGTATTGTGAATGAGAATTAAAATATGGATTGTCATTTCAGAGCTTTAAATAATTGAAATTTATGTAAGATTTAAGTTAAAGAACTTCGAATTTGAATATGACACAAAATTTCTCTCTATTCGGAAAACTACTATCCAAATATTGAAAATGCATATGATCTCAAAAGACATGATTTGATTTTGATATAAAATGCAAAATCACATTTGAACTAGGAGTTCAAAGAAGCTTTTCTTTTCTAATTTCTAATTATTCGAACTGAAAATCAAGAATTCTAAACAGGTTACAAAATCCGAAATAATAAATTAGGAATACAATTTTGGTAATCGGTAATATAGAATCAGAAATTCCAAAATGGGTTTAATTTAATTCAAAATTTAATATTCAGACCTGAATTTCGAAGAACAAGTGAGAACATTTTGAAAAAGTGTAGCAGAATTTTGGACTTGAGATGGATTTTTGAGGTTATGGCATTAGTTTTAAAGTCAAGATTGTTTCTCTTCATTAACCTTACTCTATTATCATAATTTGGTTCTGAAATTAAAATTTTGAGCGTAGAGTAGAACACCTCGCTTGCTGTTCTGGATCCTCATGGGGGGGGTTTAACCCCCAAAACCCCCCCCGTTCCTACGACCATGATCGAGACCTCATGATTGGAGTTAAGGCTGAATTCTGGGTGCAGTAAAAAAATGTAAAAAAAAATTCAACTATGAATATCGTGTTTACTTTCCCGTAAGAGATTAGCTTATTTAAAAGCCCTCGAGTAGAAATCAAACAAAAAACAATAGACACGCTTAGATGCTCGTGTTGGTGAAGTATACTTACAATTCAGTTGTGAGTACCGTGTTTATACAATAGTAGAATGAATAAGAATTCAAATATTGATTAAGGCAGCAAATCTTGGTAGGTAGGTAAATTATTTACCTTAAAAGTTGAACAAATCAAAAGCCAGAAGGGAAAGGGGAATCCAAAACGCACCCACTGTGTTATTATAATACTTTATTATTTTTGGTTTTGATTTACAATACCTTAAATATACATATTATTTCACAATATTTTTTTTACTGGTTTGATGATTAAAGTTCATTTTGCCTTGTATATGTCTAATTATTGTTATATTTTGTTTTACTTATATTTCAATTTAACTGTAACTTATTTTTTCTTCTTGTTCTTCTTCGGTTGCTGCTGCCACTTCTTCTGCCGTCCTGTCTCTCAATGCTTATAAATTACAATTAGATCGTCGTCGGTTGTTTTTGTTTTTGTTTTTGCTTCTTCTTGTATGTTTTTTCTTCTTTCTCTTCCCTGCTATGCTACTCCTATATCAGTTGTCAGTTTGTTTCTTTTTGTTTCTAGCTGTAGGTTTATTTTATGTTTGTTTTTTTTTCTTCTTCTCTGCGATTAGTCATTTTTAATTCGATTCAATAAAATGCGCTTTAGCTGATTTGTAGCGGTTTTGTCTGGTTGTAGGTGATTGGTATCGTCTCGTCGTCTAAAGATCTTTTGGTTTTGTCCATTCAAGCCTCAGTGGTCAAGCTAAACTTTTTTGTCGGTGCTGGTAAATATTAGGTTTGTATGATTCGTACATTTATTCCGGAAATAAAATCTACTATGTCTGTTGCATAAATGCGGTGATTATAGCTCTGTCTGTTTTGTCCTACACGATTATCGAAAGTTTCGGTTGTTTTTTGTTTGTTTGTTTTTTGTTCCTATTTAAAACCATTTCTTCCTCTTTGCTCAACCTGCGCTATCTAGCACTCAGCGAGTTCTGTGTCTAGTATATTTACCTGCTATTCGTTTTTATTTCACTTTTTCTGATGACTATATTCCTATGAGGAAAGGTTAGGTAGTTATTTTGTTCTGTTCCAACGGACTTTTTACTTTGTTTGTTTTTTTAAGGGAGGTGGGGTTAAATTGAGCTCCTAAATTAGCGCATATTAGTTTATTTTTCTTTTATTTTATTTTCAAAATTTCAAAGATAGCTGAACAATCGTATGTCCTTCGTGAAGGTAGCGTTTTTTTGTTAAATAGTTTGTGATTTTGTCTTCTCCCCCACGCTATTGAATGACTTCGAATAGTCGAGTAAATTGAGTCTAGCTTATGTCTCTGGATTGTTTGTTCTGTTTTGGGTTTTGTTCACTAGAGGTGCAGTCTGAACTAACATTTCTACGAAGTGCACGAGAGGACTAGAACGAGAAGTAATGATTTTTTTAAGAGTTTGGTTTTTAGGATAGGAGTTGCGTAAATTATCGCTGAATTTTTTTCGTCTATTTCCTTCGTCTGGTCAGTGAAGGTTAAGTGCTTCTTCTTTTCATTGGTTCTCAATAAGAAAGCTTTCGTTTCGTTCGTTCGATCTGAATACGATGCAATATTTACAAGGTAACAAATTTAAGTTCCCAGAGCCACCAGATTGGGTGTGCCTCAGGGATCAAATGCAACAACAAATTGGAGGGAGCGTTATTTAGCCGTTGGAAGTAAGAAAGGTGAGATAAAATGAAACATCTGTTGTTTTCTCGTTGCCTTAAAAATTGTACGTCTCTACTCAAGAGTCCTTTTTTATGTAGCTAAAGTAAAATGTCATCTGTTGTAGCGGGTTTTGTTTTCTGTAGGTTTGTTTTGGTTTTCAGAACAGGTTTACATTGAAGGTTTTGTTTGTTTTTTTTCTATAAGTCTTAACAGTGAAAGTACTTGCTAGAAATACTAGTTCTAGAAGTGGTATGATATTAAGTGGATCACTAGTAAATCACGTTTATACTTGCGTCTTTGTAAGAAAGAAAATGCTCAAGACGTGAGTTTTTTTTTTCAGAGTGTATGTGTTAGATGTTAGAGGATTCGCCTAACGGGTGCTGACACCCCTAGTCGGAACTTTTGCTCAAGCTAAACTAATTTTAGCTGTTGACGTAGCGATTCAGCACCCGATCGTCGGCGGCTGGCAAATAACAGCTCGATCTGTGTACTGGACTATAGTTACAAAGTTTCAGTTGTGTTGAGAGATTGTTTTTTTCTTTTCTGTTTGACCTATACAGCTGTTAATGCCATTAGAATTTTTTAACTGATATAGCTGAGTGTACAAATACTGTATTTTATGGGAATATTCGTATTCAAATTTGATCAACTTTATAATATGTATATATAATTCAATAGATAGATCATCTTATTTAACGGTAAATAGTATTTTTTTATAACTTTTTATATTTTTTGTTTCAACAAGAAGTACAGTTCCATAATATTTTTTTCTTCAAACTGATTTACAGTAATCTATGGAATTTGTGAACCTATTTTACTTTCGACGGAAAATACCTTACTCAACAGTTTACGTGCGTGTGTGTGTGAGTTGTTTCAGTAGTGATCATCGTTCATGCCTTCGATCGTTTGCGAATTTGTAAAGTTTAGTTTAGTTGGATCTTCTTTTGCCATATGTATATAAGAACAGTACTGTTTGCCGCGCATGCGTCGTCTCGTAAAGTGAAGCCGGGCAAACTGCAATTTGCCTCACGCGAACTCACACTCACACACATACACAGACGCGTGGTCAAACTCATACAGTGTGAGCGTACATTTACAGTAGTTTTCAATCTTACCGACGGCTGTTTTTAACTCTCTTTCATTTCGCTTCATTCGGTGAGGTTCGATGGAATGGTCAAAAGCTCATATTTGTTACGGTGTTCATAGTTGGCTCTCTAAACTAATCCATGAAGGCAGAAGATTTCAAAGCAGCACATGCAACATTCGTAGCTTTCGAAAAGTTCAGCATCGATGGTGACTTTTATTTCATATCATTAAAACTTAATTGGTGCCAATTTGGAAAGATTTTCGTTCGGAAGATGGAATGTAAATATTTTAAAGCAGAAAACTGCTTTTAATTTTTTTGTTATTATAATAGATACTGAACACATTCTATTTTTGTCCTGAATTGAAAGAAAATATCTGGGTTATTAAAAAAATAAATACTTTGCAAATTTAAAACTGTTTGGCAACACTGCACATTTTTAAAATATTTTTTCTCTTTTTTCAAGGTTCAATATCATCTTACAAGTGTGTTAAAACTTTTTAAGTTTTAAATTGAAATATGAAAAAATCAATGAAATTCTTCCTACAGTGTTGCCAGAAACTCTTACAATTTTGTAAAGGAAGATGAAAACGGAACAACAACCTATTTCAATCCATAACTTTTGATCAACGAATCGGATGCCGAACTTTCCGCGAAACTACACTTCACAAAAACTATTGCTCAACAATCGTTTCTAATCCAAACGCAAAAACTTTCCGGAATCAACAAATTAACCAATATATGTACTGTTGCTTTTTTGTTTCCATTTTCTTTTTCAATCGAATATTGTCCAAAATTTGAGAACTATAATGACACATCAATGTTTTTTTCTTCTTCTTTCTTTTCCATTAGTTTTGCGTATGATAAATGCAAGTGTTTGCAAATACAGTCAGGACAGTCGAATGCAATCGTTATTTTGCTCTCGTTTCTAAGTACATCTTTTGTTCATTTTGTTTTTTTGTTTCAGTATATCTTACATTCGATCGAATCCTAGCTCAGATTCTTTCTCTCAGCAGATTGATTCGAATACCTGTACTCGAGGCTATACTGTAGCCTGTACTGTAGCTAATACTCGAGGTTAAAAGCCATTCTAGTGCGATGCTCAACAAAATAAAAATCAAACGCCCTAGCACACGCACACACACATTTATTACTTTCTTTGATACTTTTTTTTTGCTGCTGTTGCTGCTGCTTATTTCGATCAACCTACTTTATCCACATTTTTTTCCATTGTTTATTTGCTACCCTCTAAATGTGTGTTTGTTTCTTTCCTTTTAATGACTTTTTGTTTCGTAGCTTCTTTTGTCATTTAAGTAGTTTAACAGAACAGCTGATTATCTTTCCGTCGTCTGTCGTTTCGCTTTTTTTTTGTTAGGCTATTATTGTGCTTCTTTTCTACGACACATCGAATCATGGGACCGTTTATATTGTTTTTTTTTTAGGTTTTGTTCATGTTCGCTTTCGGATTTTCTCGTCAGCTATTCTAGGATTTTGTTTTAAATGTAGTGTTAGTTCAACTCTAGAGCTACATTGTCTATTTTTCTAGCTTTTTACAGAGCTATCTATTGATTTGCGTGTGTCTTTTTTTTTGTTTCTCAATATGCTTGCTGCTATCGTGTTTTGCTTTCTTTTTTATTTAGTATGCGTGAACGACTGCTGGCTGGCATTCGAAGCAATTATACCGAGAGCCATTGCTGCAGCTAGAAAAGATGCACAATAGGCGCTCTTCCAGGTTATTCGACTGAATTTAGACTGACGTCGTTGCTTCTTTGTTTTGCTACGATTTATATTCAGCTTTATATATGTGTTTGGTTCATAATTCTTATCAATATGCTATGCATAAGAGAACTGAGCTAGCGTCAAAAATGTAACCGCAATTGTAACTTTTTTGAAACCTAAAAAATTGTAAGACGATGTTTTTGTTTTTTTTTTCTTCTTTTGGTTTATTCATACACACCTTCTGTCGCTGGAATTTTTTTATTCGCAAAAACAAAACACAGTAGTAATCCGATTCTTCAAACGCTTTCTGCTTCTGTCTACTAGAGTTAACCGTACATCCAAGGGAGTAACGAAACAAACATTTACTTTTATCGAATTATGTGTGGTACACCTGATATAGAACATCGTTTTGTTTAATGTCTCTGTTTGTTTTGTTTTTGCTATCAACTTCTATTATTCTCGACAGGTTTCAACCTCGCAAAGCTATATGGCATATCATTTAGCTATCCTATCTTAGCATGTTCGAAATTTCTTTTACTAGCTTTTTTTTTTTTGGGATTCCAGCGCACATAAAATGATTGATCTTTTGGGTTGTTACTCAAACAACTGCCCTGGCGGTATTGTTTTTTTTTCTCCGTAATCAGTTGTAGTCTTTGCTATTTGATCATACATATATGTAAGGGTGTTTGTTGGTTGTTCTGCACGCTGCTGCTGTTTCGTTCCGGTTGTTGTTGTAGGTAGTCACCTCATCCTCTTAGCGGTTTTCGGGATGCTCCCTCTCGCTGGTCTTTCTGCTGGTCAGTAGTAGCAGCAGCTTAGTCCTTCTTGTCATCCTCCGGGTCCTTCAGCGTGTGCCATTGTGCGATTGGACGCCTAGGCGAGGCCAACATGTCGGACCAGTGGCGCAGTTCGGTTCCGCTAGCGTTATAGCCCAGGATCACCTTACCAATGGGTTCCGACGTACCGATGCGATCGTAATCCACCACGGTAATAACCAGGTTCACTTTCTGCGAATAGGGGGTTGTGGTTTTTGTGATTTTTTTTTCGAGTGAAAGTAGGATTTTTCGGGTGATTTGGATCGATTTGGATTAGGAAGTGGGATTTCGTTTTCGTCGAAGGAGGATGATGTATGAAAATATAAAGATTATCCATGATCAGTAACATTCATGAGGGATTTTTGGGGGTTGAAACAAAAATACATTTAGGAAAACAGCGACGCATAGAGTTTTCTCATACATGTAAATAACGCTGAGCCAACAACGATAGCTTTCTGTACACCATTGATGAAAAGAACGGGACTAAATACGGCTACTTTGATTTTCCAAAATTTGCTCTCTCTTTGTACATCGAATGGAAGATTTTCGTCTGGCTTCACTATTGTTTTGTTTTTCATATATAATTAAAATCTACTCTACATAACGATAATTATCGATAACAAATATATATAAAATTAGAATTTTTTTTGTGTATCAGAAAATTTAGAAAAAAAAGTTTATACTTTTATGAAATGTTGAAATTTTTTAACTCCCTCAAATCTATTCCCCAAATAACTAATTCCACTTTCATAACCATATTTCAAAATAAAGTTCATTAGTTGAAAATGAAAAAAAAACTCTTAGAGTTGTAGTATGTTTATTTGAAGAGAGTTTTTAGCCTTCAACTTTTACCCTTTTTCTCAGAGTTAAAAACAAAGTTCAGGATCAAAAGTGCCTTATATTAAATTAAGGAATTCTTTACTATAAGAATTTGGCAAGATAGGAAATGGACATTTTAATTTCATATAATTGAAAATGCTTCCACGTTCGCATATATGAAGTTGTTTCTAATTCGTAATCTATATACTACCTGCCATCGCTATCATAATTCCATTCCTAAACTATGTTTTATACTAGACTCAACATATTCCTAACTATTAATATTGAAAAATTATCAAACGTCATTTTCTGTCTTTGCTTACAAAAGTATAAAAAGATATATGATCCAGTTATTTTCATTCATGAGGATGTTACTTGATTGTAACCAAATTGTAACTAAATTCTCATTTAAATTATTGGTGAAACAATGCATTATCTATACGCTATTGTGAAACAATTTGATATCTAAACTATCCGAACGCATCACCAACTCAGTTTATGTCTGGAAACGTCATTCAATAAATAAAATTTGAAATCAGACTCTAAGACTAAGACTAGGTATATGAGTCGTGATAAAGAACTTGGGATTCTATCCTGATTTCAAATCAGAAACTTTAATGGAATCAAAAATGTGAATTCAAGGCCAAATTCAAATATCGAAAAAGTTCATAACGCTCCACGCTTTCTTGTATGACAAGTTTTTTCGCAGGAGAATTTTTTTCAAAATCAGACATAAACAAAATCATTTATAATTGACTGTTTATTGAAAGAAGTAACAAACAAATAAAACCTACCACATTAAAATGATAAAATGTAATTTAGATAGTCAAGTTATTTTCAACATCAATCAGAGTGTGGGCACAGAGAAATTGAATTTAAATATTGTTTTATCTGAATACCAACTAAATATCCGAAACAGGTCTAAAATAATGTTATTCATTGACTATTCTGGGGAAAAAAAGTCTATTGAACCGGTCCTAACGACGACATCTGGCTGATTGGCTACTTCAACCTGTCAGGATCAAAGTGGTGTCTTTCACAAGGTTGCTTTTTGTACGCCGATCCTGCTACCTAGACTAGATCCTCGTTTACGGGTTCCTCGAATACACAATTCTCGATTCTCTCATCACAGCAACTTTTCGCCAGATCAAAAGCGTTGAGAATAAAAATGGCCGAATGCTCGATCGGTGTTTTTTTCAACGATGCGGTTCCTTGAGATTAACTGTGATTCACTACTATTTGAGGAACGAATTTGTGTACGCTTAAACCGAGTTTCGTAATCTTAACTCTGCCGACAAAAAAGCCAGTAACGCTCATTGAAATGTTGTGAAGCTAGGGGAGAAATTGCAATTGTTGCCAAATATCAAAATAATAAGCTCAAACTTCAAGATTTTTATTTCCTGCTATCGAAAGCCACCAATTTTTTGTTACACCTCTTTGAAGAAAAATTCAGCAGCATTCTTGACAGCGGTTTAATTTCTTCTGAGCAATTAAGTAGAGTCGCTTGTAACGTTTCTCTCCTGAACACTTCACTTAGTCGAATCCTAGTGGAAGGCGACTACTAGATTAAAACAAATAGCGTTTTCGTTTATTAGCAGTGGCAACCTAGTCATCCTCGAGTTTTGCCCAACCGCTGTCATTGTGTTTGTTTACTTATCTATTAAAAAGTCCACCAGTTTTGCCCGAGGTGTGAACCTCAAGCAGGCGGTTGCAACCCGTAGAAGTTGTCAGTGTTGGGGATGAGCACAAGGGTGAGTGTATCAACCAATATATTTGAATTGTCCCTGGTGACGATTTTGTTTGTTTATTAAGAAAAAGTTTGAACCTATGCCATTGGAAAAAACGAAAACACTAATATTACATCCGCAAGACTGGAAGGCATTTCGCCACTGTTTCCAGTCCACAAAAAAGCGACAGGAAGGACGTTAACAACTTTCGCGGAATTTCAGCTCTATGTACGACTGCTAAACTGTTTGAGCTAGTCGTCTTGGATCCCATCTTCCTGTTTCGTTGAACTTATTTTTCAATTTTCACTTTCACATCTGCTTTACAAAACAGCTTTGCTAAGGGATCTTAAACCGGAGTACTGTTCTGATTTGCTGATCTTTATTCAATTGGTTCTGCAGTTATCTGGGAAGAATCTTACATAATCAATGTCCAATCAATTTCCCGCTTCATTCGGAGTGACTCTAGGAAGCCATTTTGGTCAAATCTCCTTTCAAATAGTTTTTAACGATTTGCTGTTGCTACTCGGTGGTCCCAAACTAGCATATGCTGATGAGCTGAAACTGTACGATCCCATCAACGACCTCAGAGACATTAACTTCCTACAAAGCCAGTTTAACGTCTCCGCCACTTGGTGCGATATCAATTGTCTGCCCCTGAATCACACTAAATGCGTAGTTATTTCGTTGTAACGAAAACTGCATACGCTGAGCATGTCTTGGTGATTTCAAGATTCACACTAACTACATCGTTGACAAAGCCTCAAGATGCATGAGTCTCATATTCTGCACCATCAAAGAGTTCAGAGACGTCTACTGCTTGAAGAGCCTTTACAGCCGCATAGTTCGGTCGCTTCTCAAGTACCCTATCAAGGCCGTCCAGTGCCGTTTTTAACGATACGCTCTCCGACATCTGAGTTAGCAAGAGCCGATTATCCGCTGCCGCCTAATCGACATCGACATGCTGCAAACCCGCAGGATTTCTACTCGGGGGCCACTATCGCTGCTGACCTGTTGTCGTCTAGAATCGACTGCTCCGCACTACTGGAATCACTCCAACTCAGCATGCGACTGCTAGGACTGAGAAACCGAAATCTCCAGCTCGTCAGAACTATTTCGGGGCCAATACATTTCTGATTATTTTGTCAAGACATTTATTCGCTACTACGACATTTAACCGCTACTTTCGTATATGTTAATTCTAAGTATCATAAGGATCAATATGTGATCCGTTGATTTGTACCTAATTTTTTTCCTGTTGGGGACAGAGTCCACTGCGACCACTAAGTTGATCTATTGTGGATGACCACCCTACGTTACTATTTTTAGTTTTCCATACTTCTTGGCATTAATACCTCGCAATTTAGCGATTATAGCTTGGCAGTTTTGTTGAAATAATGGCACAATGGGACGTTTGCTCCATTCCCTTATCCCTCCCTAAGGTTCCGACGAAGGCATGGTTTAAGCATTTCAACATTGGACGTGATTCCATTCGCGTGGTTCCTTGGTTAATGTCAAATCACTACCGACTTGACGCGCATTCATTTCGTGTGTGTCTCGCAGCTACCAATGTTTGTGTTCATAAGAATGGTTACCACGACATCAATCAAGTTATTTGGACATGTGAGCGGCATGATCGATCGAGGATCGATTCTCTGGAGTCCCAATACGAGACGTTTTGGCAAACTTAGATTTTGAATATTTGTTTCCTATTTATAAATATCTAAACCTCTCTGACGTGTTCGTTTAGTCTTCCTGTTCATATTCCCCCTTCATGTTTACCTCATTTAACGGTTTTCTCGTATATTTGTTAGAGATACCTATCACGGGTTCGACAATATCGGAAGTAAGGCTGGCCAGCAAAATGGAAATCTTCACCAAACAGCGTTGCTATCGTAACTCCAGCAACAAAAGAAGACGTTTGTAACGTGCCTTCAAACATATATAAATATGAATAATCTTCATATTTAAAAAATTTTCATATTATAATTTCATAATATAATTGAATGAAAGTTTAACCGTTTTTAAGAATTAATTTTAGCAAATGAATAAAAGTTATAGATTTAAAGACTTTCAAAGTTAATGTATCAAGATTCCATATATACTTTCTCAAATGACATAAATTCATATTTAGGTATTTCCATATTCAAAAAATTATATGTAGCGTTTGGTAGGGATCTCCACGCTTCATTCCTCCACTGTATCCTGTATCTTTCGCGGTTTTCATCACATGGTTGGCCTGGCCGTAGTAATATCTGCAATGCATAGGAATATGTAACAGATAATACGCTGAATAGAAAAATGAAAGACGCAAGTTTTCCATTTTCCAGGATGCCTACATGTTTTGGCCATGTTGATGTAAGAAGAAGAAGAAGAAGATTTAAAATTTAAAGACTTTCAAAGCGAAAATGTTCTTTATCTTATTGAGGAAAAAATCGTAGTTCTTTTAAAAAGGATCTTCTGGTGAACGATTTAGTCTAGGCATTTTATTAGAGAATATACTTTTTAGATCATCTGAAATTTCTTCAAATTTCCCATTTGGATAAAATTTTCAAAAGATCATACACTCCTCTTTAATAAGGATGGAATTGATCCGACACATTGAAACTCTTGATGAACTCTTCATAAAAAATGTTTTCGAATTGTCAAATGAAAATTGAATGATTTACGAAAAAATCGAAATTTAGCTATTGGTATCATTACATGATCGGGAAACAAAGCTTAGGGAATGATGAGCTAGTTGGAGCCGGGAACTCTGGGCGATGAATAATTTTCTCCTACGCAGGGGAAGTTATATCAGCTTATCAGTGAGAAGACCACCACCAATGAAAACTCTTCCTTAGTTAAATTCTTCTAACTGTTGAATCGCCGTGACTATTACGGCCCCCTCTCCTACTAACCTAGTAAAATGCTTAGTTCTAGATACACTCGGCACATTCAAACTTTGTTAAACTAAAATTCCTAATAAAACTAGTTGGTAAATAAAAAAATGCTACTTGGCACAACGTTCATTGTACTATGTTTGCCAGGTTATTGAACGACCGAGATTCGATCTCTTGAATGTTCGCTTAGAAGACAAAGATGCTATCCGATTTTTACACTCTATATGTGAAGTTTTTCTAGCACTCCAGTCTGGCATGAAAGAATTATGAAATGTTTTAACTTATAAGGAATATTTTTCCGCTATTAGCAACACAGGAGCACATACTTTGTCACGGAGTACTTCAAACTTTAATTTCACATGATTATTTGAGGAACAATTAGTTGCTCTGCAACAGAGATCCAGTTAGTTGCGGATGTAGTAAATCATGAACTTTTGGCCATAATAATTGTGTTCTCAACTTAAAAATTCTAATTGTTGAGTGAAAACTTCCCCTACCCACATTTGACCATGAGAGCAATTTTGAATGCAAAATGAAATTCACTGTGCTTCTGCCCTTGACAAGTTGTTATTAATAAAATACTCATGGTTATTCATAACCACACCTAATGTTTCATTTGAACCTACTTTTCATAAGTTTTTTATCCATCGAAACTGTATCGCAGAATTTTTCATCACTACTGCTAAAGATAGAGGAGCTCATGCATAAACTAGTTAACACAGGTGGTCACTACTAGACAGTTCGCTCCACAAGGCATATTTATACGGTACACATGCAGCTAAATTTAGGTACAGATTTTCGATTACACTCAAGTTTGGTTTTGCTACCTATCGTAAACTAATATGTGGATATTTATGGGTTAAAAACCAGCGAAAATCTTCCATTCGTAAGTAGTCTTCAAGTTGTTATTGACGTTGACGAAGTAGTCTTCTTTGTTGGAAACTTTGGTAAGATGGTTCAACTATTGGTTGTTTCCCTGTTGTTCTATTGGTTGGTACAGAGTTGGTATTTTTTTTTTGTTAGTTATTGTAATGATGGGGAGTGAGGATCGTTGGTAGAGATAGACAGTTTGATAGATAGAACGAAAATTCGAGAGTCGGAGTGAGAGAGAGATATCGGGAAAGAGATCTGGTTGTTACCTTGAGTGAGGTGGATATTTTTTTTGTATAATCATTGTATTTTTTTTTTCTTGAAACAGTGCATGTTGCCTAAAGTGTTTGCATCAACGCATGTGGAGTTGTTTTGTTGTTTGTTTTTTTTTTTATAATATTTTTATCTGGGGTTGGTATTTTGTTGTTTTTGTTGACTTAGGACAAGTGTTCATGCAGACACCTTTTTCACGAGCGGTTTGCACTATGGCGAGAAAGCTTTGGCAGGATTTTCCTTGGGTATTACGAACTTTCTTTATTGCCTATTTCATTGGGGAAACCTGTTGTGAACTTTCTCTTTGAAAGGGGTTGAAAGATTAGTTTCGGCTGTTTTTAGAAATACTTGTAGACGGAAATGTATTGATACTCGATCAAAACTGTGTTATCTTATACGGGCAAATGGTGGATTCAAAAAGCGACTGTTTCCGTGAAGGCTTTTGGGATTCATATACTGGCGGTGATTATTTGGCTTGGGTTCCATTTCCAATGACAAAGTAATCAAATATTTTGCACCAACAATTGGTTAGTGGATTATTACGTGAATCAACACAACGATATGTGTGAGCGAAAGAAGATTGAGAAACACTGGTAAAAATGCTTGAAAATAGGAAGCAATGTAACGATTCATATACACGAAGATGTAAGAAATTCAAAAGAAATTACACGACAAATACTGTAGCGATTATACGATACGAACGATTAGAAGTTGAGAAAAATTATGCAAAACACTCTCCTAGAAGGCAGTTCACTCGAAAAAGTTGAGAAACTCATCGGTGAACAGACATTTTTCGAGTATGTAGAAGGTAGGAAAGAATGAAGAAAGCATTAATATATGAAATATCGATATTCTTCGAAAAAAATAGAATTGGTAAAAAAGACAAGGAAAAGGGTTTATACTTAGTCGGTTTACGCAGTTCATATTTTCATATTTGCCAAAGGTTTGGAATGTGCACACGCTTCTGTGTCCTCGCACGAGTTCTCCTGGATTTTTGGGCGCAGTTTTACGGGTATTTTGGTGTAGTCCATTGCAGGTGGTTTTTTTATTTGATATTGTGTGTACTTGGTGATGGCATATCTGTTTTTTTTTTGACTACATTGCTTGGTTTGAACTAGATAAAAGAAGTGTCGAAAAAATGTCACGCTTCCTGACTGTGAATATGCTCTAAGGGGTGCGCAGCAAGGGTGTCTGCATTAAAATGACCTTACATTACGATTTTCTGTGTTTTTTCTTCTGGTATTCAGGGGAGTTTCATTTGACGGGGGGAAAAGTTCCGAAGATACTGTGTTTTTTGTAGATTATTGAGTATTATTCGGAAGTAGAATAATCTTTTTTCGGGGGATTGGGACTCTCGAAGAGGGTTTAGTGTTTGTTTCGAAACAAAAGTTGGAAAATTCTTAGAAGTTAAGAAACGTCAACGGTTTCTAGTAATACATTCATCACAAGGGTGGTCATTTGAATACTTGAGGAAGAAAGAATCTTATTTACAGATAGACACAAAACTACAATACACGAGAATGGCTGTGCTGGGTTTGACTTTTCTTCGTTGTTGAACTTTACAGTTGTAAGGCATTTCTAACAACAAAGCATTTCCAGCATAAATGAAAACGAAAATCAGCGTACACTGCGAATGAAAAAAAAAATGGTAGGACACCAAAACTAGAAACGTTACCACCTTTTCAAACTGACAGGTTGAGTATCGTACCAACACAGTAGGCATTTGCTGTATCAGACAACACGAAGTACAACGGCTACAACGTTCATAGTTTAGGTGCAACTGAAACTCAAAAAAGCACTACGGAAATTCAAAACTCAAGGGCTACTATGACAATAAAGGAGATACGCTACAGGTGACAGATCGTTACTATAATGCCATCGACTACGAAACATAAAAAACGAAACGATATCACAGACAAACAGATGCAACATCGGTCACATCCACATGCTAGGCGCCATGTGTTCGGGAAATGTTATCATGGTTTGAAGGTTTTTATTTTCGTTTGGAATTTAGAGAGTTCCATCTTGTTGTCTGCGGATGATGGTTTTGGATGGGTTTGATGTTAACGAGTTATGAAATGTTCTGGTGTAAAGTGAGCTTTTGATGCTGATGTGAAGTTTCTGCAAATGCTCCGTCGCACAAAATCAAAGCCAGCACAACGAAACGACATTACTGTATGTTTTCAAGTTGGGGGAGTGATTTGTAGTCTTCAGAGACGTCTCGTTCTTGTTGTTTACTTGTTGGGGATGGCAAGCATGCTTTTATTTTTTTTGGAGGTTATGTTATTGTTTTTTTTTGTTTCTAAAAAACAAAAATCGGGTACTCTCGGTTGGGGGCTTCCAGTGGACCGACCCAGGTGAGAGACGAATCGGAATTGTGGGCGTGTTTGGAATGTTGTAACGTTTTACCAACAGTTTAGATTCATACATTTACGGAAAAAACTATGCAGGAGAAAACGCTCAAGAGAATATGTACAGGTACAGTATGTATAGAAAAATATGCAACACAACACAGAATTTTTAGATGATAGTATAATACATTCTCGCATACTTGTATTTGTTCGAAAGGAACTTCGAATGAGAACGACTCATTGTAGTAGGGGTTTAGTGTGCATTTTTTGATACTAGTCTTTTTCTTTTTCAAACGCTTTCCGTTCTGCATCAGCGCAATCTTAACGTAGGGATCTAGAATGAAACATCAAGAGAAAACATTGAGAACAGTTCATTAGTCAGCTACAAACACAGCTTGGTGCGCAGGATATTATGTAATTGCCAATAACAAAAAAAAAATTCCAGAGAATTTCAGTGCCAATTTCAGATTTTGCAAGTCTTCTACTTTCGCTGAAAAAGTTTCAAGAGTTTCAGATTCTAATTAATTTTCTATCAGTTCCCGCAAACCAAGCTCGTTTGTGCTTATTTGCAATTAACATTTTCAAGAATGTGCCTTTAGTACCTAATTTGAATTATTATTTAATAATATAACAGAAATGACACCTCACCTGACAATCCACCGACATCCATTTTCTTCAGATTCTTCGCTTCCAAGATTACGACGGTCAATTTACCTGCAGTTGGTACGTAACGCAACGAGAAGCAGATGTCTCCCAGCTTGTTATCCTGTTAAAGCCAGAAGGATCCAGAGAGCATTTCCGGTATTCGATCGTTGTGATATCAGAATGTTTTTTTTTCGGTGGATGAGTAAGGGGTTGGTGAAAAAAAACAGAGACAGAGACGAAGACAGAGAGAAAAGAACAGACACGTTATAGAACTTTTTTTCCTCTGAAATTTCACTTTTCGCGCGAGCAGCATTGGGCCATAAGCTAGTAAATAGGTTTTGGTAATACTGTTTAAATTCATAGTATTCTAGCAGCACAGTTAAATATATATGTATAAAATTCAAAATAAAAGGAAAAAATAAACGAAAAAAATAAGACATCTTCAGGATATCATGCTCTTTTGATTCTCTAAAACCAGCAGCGAAAATACAATATATTTATATAGGTTTGATTTTTTTGTTTGGTTTGTTATCACTACGTGCTTCTAAAAGATAGCATTTACATTGTTTTTTTTGGTTTGGGTTTAGTTTCGATTAATATATCTTATGAACGTTTAGCGGAAGGAAAAGAAAACTGTATGGAGGACAATCTTTGGCAATAGGCATACTTTATTTTGGTCCTAGCAGTTGGAATGTCTATGTTTTGGAATGTTGTTTTTTTTCTTCGTGGATTAGCGATAGAGTTAGATCGAAAGACAGGGAACGAGAGTTTTGTTTCGGGAAACGAGTTTTGAAGATTTTTGTTCGAATATATACAGAATTAATTTTCGGGGCTTCAGTTGCCTCTTCATTTTTTTAAATTGAAAACAGGAAATGCTTATCTTGCTCAAAAGATTCCACATTTAGCCATGGAAATTTCCATTTATTAACTATATTTTTTTCAATGTGCCAAATTTACTATTTTTATCGAATCACGTATAACTCGTAAAGATAAAAAGATAATATTTTTTCTTGGTCAAAATGTTAAATAACAATAATAACTGTATAATTTTAGGTTTATAAAGCTAATCTCGTGTTTTTTTTTGTAATGTAAATTCTAACAATATGTCTAACAAACAAGGTTTTAATTGTTCTAATAACTTCTAATAAATTCTCAGACATTTTTGTCACTCAATGATAGAAGAGTATTTTAAGGCCAATAGTCGATTAGTAAAGAATCCAAAATTCAGATTCAGAATTTGAACCTTAATATTCACTAAAAATAATTCTTTAAACTAACTTGGCAATAAAATTTCAGGAAATCTTTCATAATAATGAATAAAATAAACTTCAACGATTTCACTAGCTGGATTCAGTTGGAATAATTTTTCTCATCTTGTTTATAAAGCTCAAATTTTAAGTGTTCAGCCCTTACTGGAGGAATATTGAAAGAAGGTAAAGTCTAGAATAAGGTTGCCAGATTGCCAGGTTTTATCCGGGTTTGCCCGGATATTTAATACCAAATTTTGGAACAGTTCGGCACGGCCCGTTTGCCTGGATTTCATTGAAAAATGCCCGGATTTTGCCCACATTTATTCACTTTATTTGGCAAATAAAACAAAAAAAAATGTCTTGTCAAACGAATTTTTTGAACAAGTTTTATAAAAGTAATCCTGAAAGGCTTTCTAAAAACCTAAAATACGATTTAAAATCTGTCGATGAGTTTTAATAAAAATTGTTTTTTTCAATTTTTTTTCGGGTTTTTTCTAGAGTAAATTTTGGATTTTGACAAAATTTGCTCGGATATTGCCCGGGTTTTTGGTCGACAGTTTTGAAATGAAAGGCCCGGATTTTTCCAGGTTTTTATATAAAATTGCCCGAATTTGTGCGGCCGAATACGTGTTGGAAAAATTCTGGTAACCTTAGTCTAGAAGCATACTGTTTTTGGTTTGTAAAGTCACAGAAGCCATTAAAAATTAAGATTAGTCTTGAAAGAAATGCAAACATTTCAAAACTTCAGCAATCCAGTATTTTTAAAAACTTTGATCGCATAATGAATTTTTTTTTCTAAATTCAACTTGGTTACAGATTATTTTTACTGTCAAAAGAACTGGGAATTAGGTACTTTTTTATTGACCAGATTTTTGGTGTTAGTAACGTCACAGTAGACTGAGTCGATTTGGCGTCATTTTTTAATTTCTCAAATCCTGGGATTTGAAAAGCTTCGTTTTTGTTCAAAACTCATCCATGATATTTTGCATAATTTTTGAAAAACGTTTACATGAGTAAATTTCAGCATTTGGGTTTGTATGGGAAAATTGAATATTTTGTTTTGAAAAATGAACAAAGTTTTTGTTTCTTCTGTAGAACCGACCATGCTGATGGTTTTTGTTCTAATTTATAAATTCTTTAATGGAAATTTTCCGCTGAAAAATTCTTTCAAAGACCGTAATTTTGAATTTTGACCAAAAAGTTACTAACTGTTGAATAGGGGTTTGTCTTTTAGCATTGGAAAAAAATCTATTTAACTGACATCACTGCTGGTGCCTAGCAAAGTATTGCATTAAAAGTACCTATGCAATACTTCACTAGGCACCAGCAGCGATGTCAGTTGAATTGATCATTTGTCAATGCCAAAAGACATACCCCTATTCATCAGCTAATAACTTTTTTGTCTAATAAGATACGAAGTTACGGTCTTCAACTAAATTGTTCAGCGAAAAGTTTCATTAATGATTTTATGAATAGGTACAAAAACCTTTTGCAGGATCGGTTCCACAAAAAAAAGTGGAATTTTCACAACAAAATTTGAAACGTTTCCACACAAACCTCAAAGTTAAAATTTACTCAGGACGACACGAAGTTGGCATGACCCTCTCAGAGTTCAATGAAATTTGGTGGGCATGCTCATACCTAATAAAGCAACATGGCATACTTAATTTTCCCAAAAAATATCTAGGCTATCATTTGAAAAGGGCCAAACGTGTCTGACAAAAATTTTATGAACATCATTAGCTCGAAAAATAACTGTTCCTATGTGCATTTTGGAAAAATTATTGATTTTTTTTTTAATAATTGAATTTTTTCAAAAAAAAAATGATTGAATTTTTAGAAAAAAAGTGATTTTTTTTCATTGAAATCCTACACTGAGAAAAATGCATTTCAAAAACTAAAACACAATTTCCAAAAAAAAAAATGCAATCTCAGAATTTGATGAAATTTGATTCAAAGCCGGGTAAAAATAAGGTCTACAAGCCGTCCATACATTGCAACGTGTGCATATTTAATCGAATAAAAAAATTCTAACAAAAACTTTTTCATTATTTTTTAAAGTTGAAAATCGTGCAATTTATTTTTTCAGTGTAGATTTCCAACCATTAATTCAAAAATTGTTTCGTTCAATTGATTGTACTAATTGATGGTAGAAGTAAGAGGAAATCCTACACTGAATACACTGAGAAATCCTCTCAGAATTCGAAGATTTTGTATTTGTGGTGGGAAAAAATGTGGCCAACTTATTTGAACATTGCAAAGTGAGCAGAAAAAAGTTTTTCTCACAAAAACTTTGTAATGTTTTTTTTATGAAAAATGAAAAACAAATGTTTTGGGTGTATAATTATAAAACTTAATGTAAAAGTGTAGTAAGCACATTCAAAAACAAGATGTTGGCAGAAAGAAAGCTAAGTCAATTCTCGTATTTAGGTAGACAATAACAATAGTTTCAAACCTAGGATGATGAAACTGTGCAATGAATTGTATACCATATACTTTAGAAACAAGCTTCAGCTAATCTAAAATATTTATTTCTTTCAAAAAATTGCACCAAAAAATTACACCACTGTCATAAACTAATTAAAATTAAAATTAAACACTTTAAAAAATATTTTATTTACGTATGGACAATGGAGTTACAATGTATGGACGACTTGCAGGCATTATTAGATATAAGCCGTCTTAGAAGAATAATTTATCAAATTCTGAGACGGCGTTTTATGGGAAATTGAGTTTTAGTTTTTAAAATACATTTTTCTTAGGATTTCAAAATATTTTTTGTCAATATTTTTTTTTTCTAAAAATTCAATCATTTCTTTAAACCCTCCTGTGTAGGATTTAAAATTTTGGAGCTAAAAATTTTCATAAAAAAATAGCCTGAAATGTTTGGCCTTTTTCAAATGTTATTCTAGATCTTTTTTTTGGGAAAACTAAGTATGCCAAGTGCTTAAACTACTTCAGGGCTATACACACACAAAGTTTCATTCAATTCTGAGAGGGTCATGCCAGATACTGTGTCGAGTGGGCGCGAAATCCGTCTCATGTAAACGTTACCTAAAATTTTTGCGAAAAATCATGGATGAGTTTTGAATTTAACACTGATGAAACGATAAAATACTGAGCCCTCTTTCCATCAACCATCATCTCAATAGTTCGTGATTATACCGTTGGCAGTGATGGCGCTAGTTGACTAGGCTCTGGGCGATAAAATTTTTCTTATCATTTGCTTAGGAAGTTACTTCAGTTCATCAGTGCTTTTAAGACCCGAGGATTTGCGAAATTCAAAAATGCCCCAAATCGACTCAGTCTAACGTCACTGCTTATATAGGACTAAAGCATGGTTTCATTGACAATACCCTCTTCGAATATTTTTTGGTCAGAACGATTTTAAATTGCTTTTAGCAAATTTTACTAAAGTTGCGTGAGCTGCCCCAAACAATCGCATACTTGATTATCCTTTCTCAAATTTACCAATTCATCGTTAAATCTACACGTTAAACTTAATGGGTCACCATTTTCTCCTAGAAATTTCTTCACCCTATTTGATCAGAAACATATACACTAAACAGCTAAATTACGCTCAACATTTACAATACTGCGCAATACCATTACAATCTTACACGCTAGGGATGTTCAATTCGTCAAACCTCTATCTCAAAGTTTGCCAATACGCTCTAAAGGCCAAAAAAGTTTATGCCAGCAGTTTTTATACAGCGTCTCGATTAACAAAACACAATTTGCGCAAGAAACTAGATTATTTGGTAAACAACGCAGAAATATCGGTTTCGCTATATACTAAACGTGGACAATTCTAATTAGCATATTTATTGAGGGATCTTTGGAGGCAAAACAAATGCATAAACATTCACAACATTAGGATTACGGGCAAGGGTTTCAATTTTGGGACATGGAATCAATTTACTCTCTCGGTTTGGTAGTCTCAACATCAAAACAAATTTCAACAAAGGTTAGCTTTTTATTTCAGTTTCGATCAAGGTAACTTTTGGATGGAAATTCAACAACACTGCTACAAATGGTATCAGAAAACTTCACTTTTAAACATGCGTTCTGGAAAGTCCCAAAATCACATGGTTGAACTCCCTCAGAAAATATACAAATACAGATGGTGGGTTTCAACTTGGAAAATTGCACCATTCACGCAGAGGGAAAAGATCGCAGATAGATGAATTCGAAACTCGGGCTTGTTGGTCGTTTGTTTGTTGCTTAAAGTGTGAAATCCGAGGGTTTTATTTTTTGTAATCATCTGAGAAAATTTGGACAAAACTCGCAAACGTTCTTATCATACCAAAAAGGCGTATCGCGACGTTTCTCGATTACGTAGAAGCCTAATCACACATACAGCTTTAGGATTGGGAACGCACATATTCGTGTACCTAGTATTAACGCAGGACTTTGGAGAGATTAGTTGTGATCGATAGTTCTTAACTTATTGCATAACACACGTTCTGACTCTCTAGCATCAACCAACAACTGTACACAGTAACAGATTTCGGGACTGGAATTTTGGTTCTTGCGTTCTTGAATTGATAGGAAAACACCCAGCTCAAATGATATTCTTAACGTAACGATGGTCTAGAAATCAAACAACGTCTTCGAACAAAGGATGAGGGAAAAATAGTAATGGATGTTATGATAAGAGAGTTATTTTTACATTCCAAGTTGTTCAAAAATTTTGTACTTCATGAACCATTAGCAGCCATACCTAAGAGTAAGTTAAGGAATGTGACATTTGTGTGTTTGAAAATTTTGGTTTCGTTTCGAAGTGATTAACAGGGAAAAAATCAGATTAAATATTATCTCAAGTATTCCCAAAATAGAGAATGTAAAGATCCTAGAATCATTTCCCATGTTTGTTACGTAAGAAATGAATCATCTTAATATCATTTTTAAATAATGCTTTAAAAGGGTCTGTTGCAAGTCTGTTGCCTCCTGAGCAGATGTACGCGAGTTCGAGCCCAAGAGTAAACATCGAACACAGTTGTACCGGATGAGTTTTTCAATAACGGTCCGCCAACTTGTAACGTTGATAAAGTCGCGAATGCCATAATGATGGTAAAACGACTATAATCGAAACAAAAAAAAAATATTCACTAGTTTGACTCATTTAAAATTTGTCATCCAACTAAAATGAAAAACAAAGAGAAATTCAAACCCCAAAATCACTCGCTCAGGATAAATTTTTCCTTACAAGAACAAAACAAAAGGTATTTTTTCAAAAAAAAAGTTGCCTCTAAATTTTATTAATTAGTTCCTAGTTCAAAAAAGTTCAGTAGATTGTCTATAAATTAAAACTCACTTTAAGTAACTCAACAAAAGTTGTTTCATAGAAATTTGGCAAAGAGAATAGCAAATACTAAGAGTTTAGAACTGATTTTTTTTACGTTGGACCTTTTAGTTTCAAACAAAGATAATAAATACAAAGATACCACAGTTTCTGCTCTCTTCAAGCAACACCACACTTATTCTATTCTAATATGTGTTTTAAGCCTATTTGGTTGAATAATTCTACTGAATCAAAGCAATCGCAAAATTCCCCGGCGGTTGTATTAAAGGAAATCTTTCGAATTTTTTTGATTCAGTACTTATTTCAGTCTATATGAACCGAATAAGCAGTAATGCCGTTATGCAAAAAATAACCACGAGTACCAGCGTATCGCTAACAACGGCTTGGTTTTTTTAAAGGACACGAAACCTCATAAAACGTCATAGTTTCAATCAGTTGAAAATTATTGGTGGAACCTCAAAAGGACCCAGAAGACGCTTTGCTACAGAATGCATTTCAAGGCAAACTGCATTCAGCGATCTAATAGTGGATAAGAAGAATTCATGGAAAATTCGGGCATTTCTCATTCATAAGCTCAAGTTATTTTTGTCTCTATCATGTATGATTAAATAGTTAAAAATATAACATGAATCGTTCTTTGGAGAAAAATTTTCATGTTTGATTCCTTAATTGACCTAATGAAAACCTTCAAAATGAATGCAAATCAGCGCAGTGTTGAGCGTACCTACCCAACAAACATTTTGGCTGATTAAAAACGACAACTCGCTGAACGAAAGCTGAGTTTAAGCATGATTGCTGTTTCAGCTTAATGGCTGAACAAAAGCAAACTGGAGCACTGTTTCAGCGTGTAAAGAAGTTTAAGAGCAGTCAATGGAAGAAGATGAAGAGTTGTTTTTGTAACACTGTTTCAGCCTTTATTCATCCGTTCCTGCTGGCGGATACTTTGAAATCATGTTTGGTTTTGAATTCAAAATACAGACTTTTTTTTCGGAATTTCTTGATTGGCTTGATTTTACATTGAGATATGGCTTGTCTGAAGGATTGCATTTTCGATTCCCAACATCTAAAAAAAAGTCCATTAATTTCTCATATGCTTATTTGCCTCCTATAGAGAGCCATTTCGGTCGCTCAAGAACGACAAATTTTAATTTCGTCGCAGACGTAATGGTTGGTTCTGAGTACTGCAGCATGAGACCAATTAACCAGAGGTTTAAAGTTCGATGCCAATTTCAAAACAAAAAAACAACCCAGGGGGAATGTCAAACATTGAACCGACATTTATCATTGTTTTTTTGTTTCTTTTTTGGGTTAATCCGTCAATTGACGTCTGATGACAGAATTGCTGAATAACTTCTCCAGATCAAGATGATTAAGTGCTGAAGACACGCTTCTTAGTGAATTTTGGTGGCTTTCTTCCAGCCAGATTGCTGAGTAAAATTTATGCCAGGATATTTTTCAGTTAAATGAGATAAAGCAATAGCCTTCACTCCAATTTCACTGCGATTAGCTGTCATTTTTATGGAAATCTGTGTAAGAGTAAAGAGCAAGCTTTATTCTTTTTATCAGGCCCAGCAAGGAGGAACTCCCAAACTCCTAGGAGTTGAAAGTAACTCTTTCTAGCTTTTCATCGTTACTACATATAGGGGAAACACTTTCAATGTTTCGAAAATTACAATGTTTGGCGCTAATCTAATGATAGGAATATGTTCACCTAAGTGTATCAACACTTTCGAGACCCTTTGTTTATTTATAGCAAACAAAATAATAAACAAAACAAACAAAAACTTTGAGGATCCATTATTTGATGTAATTTTCTCTCCTCATAAAATAGTTCATAATTCTCAAAATGTTCGAAAATGTCAGCCGTTTCCAAAGGTCGAGTGTTTATTAGGCTTCTTTTCAACCATCTAGTGGAAAACCAGTGAATTTCGGTAAAAGGGCTTGAACAACAAACGTTTTGAGAAAAAAAAAGTTGCTTAGGCGGGTAAGACGGGCACATATGTAAGTTTCTTCAGGATTTTGAATTTTTCATAGGTTTGACCCTACATATGCTTTCAGAAGACCTTAACAAGAGCTATTGTTAGGCTTGCCAGATACTTTCAGAAAAAAGCGGGACATTTCACGATAAAAATGCGGGACACAGCCGAAAAAAGCGGGACATTTTAAAAAAAAATTAAAACATCAATTTTTTCCTTTAAAAAAATAAAAACAGCTTATTTGTGTAACCAAACTTCACCCAAAGTTGTTCATTGTACACTAAGGTTTTTTTTCACGCGGATTTTTTTGTTCAATTTTTTCTTACATGACTTCTATTTTCCCTGGTTTTTGCCATAAACACGTTTAATTTTCACGTTTCTCGCGAATTTACACGTTATTTTAGAGAAAATATATATAAAATATAAGCCCTACAAGTAAATGGTGGAATTGATACAGCGTATAAAACTATTGTGTAATAACAAATATATTTCAAACTTGTTTTAAACATTTGAAAACTCAAGAAAATTTCCATCATTGTAAATTAATTAAAATTTCGGCGAAAAATTAAGATCTTCAATCATTTGGAAGCAACCTTCACAATACTTTCTTCCTACTGAATCATAATCTTTCTGTAATGCTAAGAACATTAGAGTTATTCAGTATTGTTTTACATGAAATATGAAAACTGCTGCCTATTTTGAGAAAAAAAGTTTTTGAAACCTTCGCTGTGTTGAACCAATGAATTCAAATTGAGGCTAAAGTTTGATTTTTTCTAGTGCAAGCTAGTAAACTTTGTTAAAATTTTCCAAGAAAAAAAGCGGGACATTTTGAGGAAAAAGCGGGACAGCGGGACATTCAACAAAAAAGCGGGACATGTCCTGCTTTTGCGGGACGGATGGCAACCCTAGATATTGTGGATCTAAAAGCACTCACCATGAAGAAAGCGCCTATGAAATACGAAATTCCGAAACCACACTGTTTCGCTTTTGGACTCGGACCAGCTGGTTTAATTTTGGTTTAAAACGTTTTTAAATACTTAATTCACAAAGTATTCACTTTAAAGCATTTTTTCGGCAGAATGTACCTTTTCTGAGCAGTGTCCGTTTTACCCGACCATTTTTGAAAAGTGTAATTTGCAAGCATGTTTTAGATAGCTAAGAAACAGTCTTGATGAAGGAAATTTACTAATTCCAATAGTTAATGCGATACCAAACAACCTAAACTTCCCATCTGAACGAATACTGCGATGAAAATAGCAATATCTGATTTTCTATTGCGATTCCACCTTAGGGCGCCCGTCTTACCCGATTTTCCCCTACACATTTTCTGTAATCATACATATTTTTTTTAAATTCTCCAACCAAAAATCTGATTCTTTAATCACACAGGTTTTTTTTTAATTCTTCAACCAATAATCTTTAAATAGTAATTTCAGATAATTGTGTAAGTTAATTCAGATATTATAAAGATTTTCAGCAAATCAATAGTTTTGAAAATATTGTGATTATAATTTGAATTGATCGGTAATAATTTACTTCAATGATCCAACGTTCAAGCCATCCTTAAGTGTCTCATCCGCAAATTTGAAAAATATTTCCAAATCAGAAACTGGGACCGGAACAATACAGCGCTTACAACGAAAAGCAAGGGGTTTGAAAACAGTTTTGAAACCTTTGTTTGAGGGTTTTTCACAAAGATCTGACGTTAAATTACACGAAATGTAACTCTTAATGCTCAAGTGAAATATCATTGACTTTTTTCAGCAGCTGTGGGCCTTTTTCTCGTAGTATACTGTGCATTTAACTATGAACAGAAACTGGCTTACAACAGAGATTTTTGACACACCTAATCCCAATTGATTTTAAATTCAGGAAGAACCCAGTTCGATTTAATATTTTGAAGATATCGACTTTTTGCACTGAAAGTTGGATTTCGTTCAATTTTTGAAATCGTAGTATTCCGTACAAACTTAAACCAAAAGACGATTCAACTTGTCATATAGATTTTTGCGATTCAATACAGATTTAAAAAATTGTTTGCCTCGAAAATATGGATTTTATTGTGACAACACTGCCGCCAGAAACGTTAAGTACGGCAGCTGCTCTTTGCTCCCTCAGAAGATCTCTGCGCTCCTACCAAAAAGTTCTTCCTAGGAAGACTCACTTTGCGTGTGACGATTCAGAACAGCATTCGAGGTAGGTAGGTACCTACCTATTTGATTGCTTCAATTTGCTCACAGATGGCTGGCTGATTAAGTGACTTTGTGGCGATGTAAGCGGATCAAAATTTAAGCTACTTCTGAATCTTGATAACTTTTACATAATTCTAATTCATATGCAATATTCGGGTAAAAAGTTTGTAATAAATTAGACTTTTAGACAATATGTATTACAAAGAAATCGCCCGGTAATGAAATAGGAGTTGAAATAAGGTGTTGAAATAATAGCTACCAGAACAAAATATCTAAAATTTCTTTACAAACTTGGGGCTCGTTACGCGATCCCTTCGTGTTGTGCTATCGGAATTTTTGCAGGTTTACTTCTAGTTGACACTCAACTTTTTTAAAGGGACTTTTTGCAAATAAAAAAAACATTACACGTTTTCGGCATATAACTGGTAATGTAAAAATTGTCAAAAGAGGCGATTAAATTATTTTAATAAAAGGATTTTGTGCAATGCGTAATATAATACCTAGACAATTTTTGGAATTAAAATAACTTTTTGTTTCGAATTTTCTGTTGAGAAATAAAATATTTCAGGTTAAAAATTAAGATTTTATAGGAAATTTAAATGATGAACGCTGAGAACAACAGCCAATATCTTTAAACTATTCCTATTCAAAAATTTCCAAATGACATCGCTGACGCGAATCAAAACAAACGCACACGGACTTCCCAGTTCCCAGAGCTCAAACGTTTCCTTTACAAGCGTTCTCCTAGGGAGGTGCTACCTTCAGAGCACTCATTGCTCTTTTCAGAGCAGAGTGAGAGGTGAAAAGAACTCCCACATGAGCATAAGATCCTTGAGGCTTGAGTCAGATGGTCACTCCTTCTCATTCCTTCTTGTCGCTTAAAGAGTGGGAGCAGATTTTAGCACCGTGGTTGTTTGCTGACCAATGAGTCCGAAGCCTGCCACTTTTCATGTATAGGGGAGAATGAGGATACTTGATTCCTTCGCTATATCTGAAAACCAAAATGTCTTACAAATATCAAATGATCTAGGAAATGCCAAATAGAACATAACAACAATACTGTTCTCTCAAAGAATTTTAAAAATTTTGTTTTTCGAGTTATTGAACTTTTTTTGAAAAATTTAAGAAAATGTGATTTGAGATCTTTTTTATCACTTAAATATGTTTCCCACATGAAAAATTACAATAAAAATATTTATTCCAATATGTCAATCGTTAGAGTATAAAATTAACTTCAGAAGGCCATATTTTCAAAGCAATAGTAAACTCTATTTTTTTTTATTAAGAAAAGGTTTTCCAAAATGTATGTTATGGGTTTAATTAACCTCTAAAGTCCAAAAAGATACATTTTTCTTTTGAATTGATCGTGATCGTTGATTATCATGAAATTACTAATATTTGTCCAATAACTAATGTTTATCCAGTAATTATCTGGTAAAAAGGACTAAAAGCTCTCCTGCCAAAATTTTTAAAATTTATCGAATGTAATTGTTATAAATTGTGGAAAACTCGATAGATCGTGTAAAGTTTAGTAAGCATCATTAGGAACCTGTAACTGGTCAGTTTTGAACATTTGGACAAGGATCCGGATCTGTGGAAATCTCTGGAACAAGCCAAACAAAAGATCATCTTACTTCCTCCCGGCGGAGTTTCTCACAATTAGAAGATGTCCAAGGATTTAAACTTTAGTCATCAAGAGCTAAGTATTTTTCCATGTTTTCAAATCCATTTGAATTTTTATATTGATGAAGAACGAGTTATTGAAAAGGATGAAAATCGATTGCTGCTGATGTCCGAAACTATCAACAAGACGAAAGATAAGTTGATTTTGTTTTGAATTCGTTATCGATTTGTAATCTAATCTGATTTGCCTTCTTATATCACATTTTTATATATCACCTGATTAGAAAAGAATGTTCAAATGTGCAGTAAGTAACTTATAACAATTTAGGTTCACTATTTTGGTTGCTGCGGGCGGTCGCGGGTCTCCCGTGTTGTTTGGGGTTTCCCGGGCAGCATCAGAGGCCTGCGATACGTAGTAGTGGTCAGATGGGCGCAGACGTTGCCTGATGAAGAATTTAGTTTAAATCCTACTATACATTGATTGCTTTGAAAATTTGGTTGTTGTGGGAGAGATTTAGATGTCATTTGTTCTTACTAAAATATTTATTGATTTTGTAATGTTCGTGCTCACTGAGGAGCACAGACAGGTTTGTTTTGGAATTGTAAGTTCTATATCAGCACCAAATTGCTCTCAGTTTATTTTTATATTTAACCTATTTTGCTTCAAATATGCGTACTTTAATAACAATGTCTTAACGATTAAATTAGCAAATATGTATTTTTTCTTCCGTAAAATAATACTTTAAAATTTGTATTCATTTTTTCATAGTTATTGAAAACGAAATAATGCCATTCTTATCTTTTTTTCTTCACAATTCTGTGGTTCACCTGACAATTAAATCGAATGACTTTGAAGGAGAAAGAGAAAACTTGTTGGATAGGGCACAGGATTGAGTTGAAATGTTAATATTAAAAATATTATGCCGTGACAACATGACAACATGAAGACACTCATTCAGATTCACACTGAAAGCTTAAAGCAATTTTTACTTGTGTTATTGCCAATTGGGTGATTTTTTTAATAACGCTTGCTCGATAAAAGGATGTTTTTAATCTGAGGCCATGTCGTGGGATTTTTTATAATCGAACTTTTTTTTTGACTAATGAAGTGATTTCAAAAAAGTTTCATTAGCAAGCGTCTATCAGATGAATTTGAAAATATACTATAAAATAAAAACAAAATGTATAAATCAATAAATTAATTTTCCCAGTTATATTTTATGAAAGTCAGTTTTGTATTGTTTTTGAGTCGTCCTAACACGTCAAAGAATTTGGAAATCAAATATTTAAAAAATGTTAGGAAAAACGGATCCCCGTTTCCATCCCACTAAACCGAATCAAGTAAAATCTTTAACGGAGTAGAATTTTGATAAAAAAAACAACTGCGTGCTTCTTGAATTAAAAATATTCAATAAGACAGGGCAAAATTTAGTTATGGTAACATAAAGAACCAATTCCAAAGATTAATCCAAGGAAATAAAATAAAATATTCATTTTGATACATAAGATTGGAAATTATTTCGGTAGAGTTATTTGCTGATGAATATTGTGCGTCATTATAAAAAAAATCTACATGAATCATCGTTAAGACTAGTTTCTATTCTTAATACATCATTAGTTTTCATACATAATGTGCTATTGTTTTGTCGTTTAGTATTAGTTAGCTTGATCAAAAAGCCTTATGAAAAACGCTGAAAATCCGTTAAATATTCTAGGAATTTTTAAAAATACTGAAAAAAAATGAACTATCCAAAAGATCCTTATCAAATTCAAAGAACTATTAACATGAAGTACAGAAATCGTTATTTTTTTTCTCATAATTAGTAGAAAAATAGAAGTAGAAGTAGTAGAGACTTTAGAAACAACGACTTGCACCAAAATGTTCCAAAAGTAATCCGATTAAATTGCTGAAATTTTGTCACATTACTCTTACCAAGACAGAAGTTCAATGCTACCATAATCATAACAGAACTAGTTTTTAGAAAATTTTTCATATCTGAAATCTATTACAAGTGAAAACTTGGCTATTATATGACACGTGTTTTAGTAAATAAGTAAATTACATAATTTCAGGATTAGTGCTTCTAATGCTTTATCGTTAATAGAGTTTCAATCAAAGTCCAATGAAATTCCAACAGTTTTACATAGCAAAAAATTTAATTATTTTGAATTATAACAGTATTTGAAACATAAATTAGACTAGAAAGCTCTCAAATATGGAAAAAAATATAAATTAGATAGCTCAGAAACAATCAAGAAATAAAATATGTTAAATAATGTGTTGAAAAATAATTGAGAAAATAAATGTATTAAATTTTAGTTTCCTAGTGTTCAAAGTTTGAAAAATTGATTCTTGACAATAAGACATTTTTTTTTAATTGCCCTTGTATATATGGATGAGAAATACGAGATAGTTCCAAAAAGTCTTAGCAAAAATTTTTTTTCGATATTTTACTTTAAAAAAGAGCCGTGTTAGAAAATGAAAAAAAAATTAAAAATAATGACAACAAATTAGGCTTTCAGTTTGAGCAGGTAATAAATATACTACATCGCACTTGTCAAAAGTGTTTCCTGATCATATTCTTCATCCCACACTCCCAAAACAATTTTTTTGCTAGGATGCAGAGGTGACCTCGGTCCTAAAGCACAGATTTGATTCTTTCATCCCTTTCTATATTTTTCCTTCCTATCAATTGACTACTAGGACGTGGCCGGCGCCGTTATTGATGGTTAAAGAGAGAGTATAAGTTTTGTGCATTGAGAGTGAGTCGCTAATCCCAAGCATCATTCTTTTGACCTTTGCGCAAAATTGATAGCCTCGGTCAATCACGGAGTAGCAACCATTGGCGATGTGGAATTCTTTCTACTGAGCCACGCCTGTGATCATGGTGCTCGAAATGCATTTATTTAAAAAAAAAATCAATTAACAAAGTTCATATCATCAAATAACAATCAGAATCAGGAAAACCCATTTCAATGAATTCCATTTTGTAAAAAAATAACAGAGCATTTCGGGTTCAATGATTCAGGTGGATGTGAGTAGTTAATCAAGCTAAGCTAAGCTAAGCTAATTATCTGGTAAAAAGGACTAAAAAATACTGTATTTATCAAAAAACTAGAAATTTGCGCCTTAAAGTGTACATTGACTCTAGTGTAGTAAATAAACTTAAACAGTTTTCTTTGTAAACTGTGAAACGAGAACTAATATGGCAAAATTAATAGTCAACAGACCTTTTATCTTTGGATTTTGCTAGATTTTTGTCTAGGATTAGGGCTTGCATTGGTCGAGCTTGGATCGATCTTTGCGAGATCGATCTTATAAACTCAAATTTTCGATTTTTTGGATCGATTATTTAGCTTTGGAAGAATCAATTAAATTGGGTTATTTTCGATCCGATCTTTCGATCTTTTGAAGTTTTTTTGCTATTCATTCCGGAGATTTTGATATTCAGTTTCATGTAGATTTTCGATACCTGCACCATCCGAAAGATTACTTTTCAATATTGGTGCTACCATGCCACTCATAATAATCGAGAGCGCCAAAAATATCGTCAAACGGGGCATCATGCAACAGCGGGGTTCGATGCAACATTTATATAACACTACATCAATCCATTTTTTATTTTATGTATTGTAATAAAGTTATCTTTTAATGATCACAAAATGATGATGACATAATTTCTCACATCTTAAGCTAGTTTTCTAAAGTTTTTAATTTTTATGTGAAATTTGAAAAATCGAGCAATAAATGTACAAATTTTAACATTTTTTTATGCCGAAAAAAACTTTACCCAGTATGACGGATCGGCTTGATAATATTACCTACAAACTTTTTACTGGTTTCCTCATGTTATACCAACATTGTTGGTATACAAATATTTTTCGAACAATCACCCAATTTTTTTAAATAAATATTTTTAAAATTCCGTTAGGTGTCTGGGGTTAAATGCAACAAAATGCAAATCAAAGAAATACCTTGTAAATCTCGTTTCCATGTGTTGGAATATGAATGTTTTGCATCACGCGTTTGTAAACATTGGAATTTCATTCATACAAACATTTATTTTAATTATTTCAGCTTTTAGAATTTTTCGTAGTATTATTTAACCCCTAAATGTATGCAGCATCTTCATTTTCAGAAAAAAATGCGAAAATTAGTTTTTACAGACCCAAAAACTACTGCAATTGGTGTCGTCATGCGTTATGATCTTTTAGGCATCGCTAATATATTAAAAACTATAAATTTTCGTACGTGTTCATAAGATTTTTCATTAAAAACAAAGTTTGTTGCAAGTTACCCCATTTTCTAAGGAGGGTGAAAATCGCATGTTTTTAGAAAATTAAATAAAATTGAAGAAACCTATAATTTTTCTAACTACGCCAATTTCATACCCTAGCATCATTAAAACTTTTGATGGGGTAGGATTAATTGTGAACATAAGTTTTTTAGAAGCCATTGAAGTTGAAAATTGTTGCATGTTGCCCCAGTTGACGGTGCGTTTTTTAACATCTAGACTCTAAAGGAAAACCTAAACTTTTATTGAATGCACAATGGTCATTTGAAACCTTGCTTGAATTAAGCATCTTTATATAGCATTTTACTCAGCTCAAGATTTAAGTTCTTATCAAAACTTTCATGTTTTGTAGTCTGTAGCACGCTGTTCAGCTTTTAAATGAGACCACAATTAAAAATATTTTTAGAAAAATTAAGCATTCATGTTATATTTAAATTAGAATTATTACACTCCTCAAATTAATATTTCAATATTTCCTTTACTGTTAATGAAAGTTATACTTGAAAAATGAGATGCTTGGAGAATTGAACTTGAGCCTCTCAGATGCATGCTGAACACGTCACTTTGAAATCAAGTTACAATATTTAGATTTATTCCCATTAACCGTGATTATAATGTGAACTTGAAAGTATGTCGAATGGAGAGATGCATATTTATATTTATTCTGTTTTTGATATGTCAGAATCATTAAACCAAAGCCATGAAAAATTAAACATTCTGAAGTTGAATTTGAAAACATATTGCTTATTCATTTCATATTCAAATGTATGGACTTTCTTGTCATTTTTCATCAGTATAAAGAAGTTGTCAGGCATCATCGCTCTTTAACAAAAAAAAAGATCTATCTTGCAGAGATCGATTCTTTTGCTTCGATTTTTTAGGTGGATCGATCCTGGAATCCTTAAGCTGAATCGATCTTAGGAATCGATCTTTTCCTGAAGATCAAAAATCGTAGTCAGGGCACCCTAAATTAGAGATGAAGTCTCCTTTAGTAAAGGATCAAGTCTCCTTTAACTTAGAAAATATCACAATTTTTTTGTCTCAAAAAAATGCCTCTAGATCAGGGGTGAGCAACGCGCGGCCCACGGGCCGCATGCGGCCCTCGAGACCACATTGTGCGGCCCGCGAAGCCTTTCTGAAATTGAATTATTTTCTCGATTTTTTACTGCGATAGATCGTTAGTTATCATAAAATACCAGTCAATAAACCAGAAATAGTTGATATATCGATGACATGTTTAAATATGTACTTCTAGTGTATTTGTTTGAACTTATTCAACAATCATCATATAGGTGACTTTTTCCAGAAATTTCAACATTCAATGAGATTTTTCAAAAGAATAAGTACAATATCATTCTGAGAAACGCAATTATGGAGTTGTTTCTAATTTAAAATACAGTTTTTCTAAATTTTCTTGAAGGCTTTTAAATTTCGAATCAATAATTAAAAACAAGTCGGAAAAGGCAAATAGAATAATCGGAAGACTATTGCTGAGCTGGGGCAGGAAAACTGAATAAAAAAAGAAAAAAAAATCGTTCAACTGTCGAATTTCTCTCATCAATCTACCGACCAGTGCGAATGTTCAAAATTTAGTTTCTTATTTAGTGATTTTCAATAAAACTGATGCTGAAAATTACTTGTTTTGCATTAAATAATTATTTAATTAGGTTTTTTTTTGTTCTGGTAAATTATAAGAGGTTCAGGCGTATTAATTCGCTCAAATTTCGTTGTGGTTTTTGAAGCTGGTAAATAATAATTGTTTGATTAATGATTGTTCTAAAAATAGCTTAAATAACAGAATAAAATTTTTGGTAGTTCCCATGGACCAAACAACATTTTCGTTTAGTTCATAATGTATGTTTACACAGAGTTGACAGACTGCCATTTTAAGATCTAGATGGTGCATTCGATTCCGATGTTTACTTTTGAATCTACTGCAATTAACTCAGAAGTCTTTTAATTGGTAAATAACAATTCATATTAACAACGTTAGATAATTTTAATAAACAAGCGTTAGCAATTCTATCAAAGCGGCACTAAAATTAAATTTATTAAATCTTTTTAAAAGTGTTTAAAGAACTTACAATCAAGAATGTAAACTCTAGCCTTAATTTTTAGATTTAGATGAAATTTGCTTGGGAATCTGTAAAATTATTTCCAGAATTTCAGCAAATTTCATCAACATATTATGTTAAAAAGATTTCCCCACCAATTACAGGAAAAAATCTGGTCTTGAGGGCAAATTTTAACTGTGGAAAATCTGTCTGGAAATACGTACAGAAAACCGAAATTGTGGTCAGCAAATTTGAACCAAAAAATAAATAAATAGATCTCCCGTTTTCAAGTAATTGGTGTGATATACATTGCTCCAGAAGACTTTTGAATGGAAGTAATTGGTAGTTACCACCGGTTTAAATAAAAAACGATTTTTACATGGAAACAAGTTTAATGTTTCTATGCATCGTAGATATATCTTGAAAAATTTCCGTTTTTAGGAAGAAAAAAATGATGCAAATTATGTCTATGTTTAGGAGAACGAATGTTTGCAAAGAAGCTCAAGTTGATAGAAAAATTTCAATGTTTTTCAAAACGACAACAAACCCGGACTTTCATTTAGTGACGTACTTAATAATTTTCGGCTGATTTTTTCTGGTTTGCACATATAAAAACAATGTGAAATTTCTTTTTAAAGATGTAAAATAAATAACAATGATCTTTGAAAAAAAAAAATCGCTGCAAATTTGTAGCTATTCCGATTTAACATTTTTTTACCTAACAAATCTTTTTGTGACTTTCTATAGAGTTCTGCAAATAATTAACGAGTGTTATTTTATATAAGTGCGGCCCGCCGAGAAGATTTTGATTCAAAACTGGCCCGTTGGTTCAAAAGGTTGCTCACCCCTGCTCTAGATCATCTACGGGTTCATTCGTTCTAACTTGACATTAAACGCTAGAGCGCCGATGTGGTCCAGTGAATAGGCTGGCGCGAGTCTGGTTTTGGTATGCCAGGCGTAATGAGTTCGATTCCCGGTATCGGCAAGAAAACTTTTGGGTTCGAATCCCATAAGTGGCCGACAGGTAAGATGTGTTTCCTCTAAATAACTGACTGTATAATAAGAATATTCAATCAGGTGCCAGCTGTCCAGGTATATACACGGATGCCGGAATACCTGTAAGTAAACTAGCCCATTAGATTGACTCGTTCTTCCAAAATAAACCTACATAAACACAAATACAGTCACTCCATAACAGTTCATACGAAGCCATGGGGTCCGGGTATGGCGTACGCGTTGGATTGGAGATTTGTCGAACCTAATAATCTAAGAATGCATGTGAGCCCATACTTATGCAGAAACTGCGGTGAATCCGTGCACCCATGGTGGATAACCTACATACATAAGCTTGACATTAAACGCTGCCAAAAAATGCAATAGACAACGAGTTGCTAAAATTTCCCCAAAAGATATGATGGAAATAAGAAAAGGAAGATGGATACTGTGATACGTTTGCAGCAGCAAACGAATTGTGTATCTCATAGGATGATCCTCATGAGAAATGGTTAGAATGAATCACTATGTATCGCCTCTGGAGAACATTCGAATTTACGTTTCTCGCCTGAAACACTTCCAATTGACAGAAATAGAAGATAAAATCTGACGGGTCATGTCACTTGACCCGCTGAAAAAGGTCTATTTTTCAGGTTTCCACAATAATATGCTGCTCCGTAAAGCATAATTTGCTTACTTCATATTTAGAAATCTTCCGATTTTCATCACCGCTGAAGTGCCCGGGAAGGCAGAACTGGCGTTAGTGTGATTTAAACTAAGAAATAAATTCTGATGAATATTTAGTGAAGTGTGCTCTATCCTTTTTTTTCCTAAAAGGAATTGTAAACCAGCTGTGCACTCTATTGCTCTGTCATGCTAATGGTAATCACGCACATGGCTGTTTTAATCGGCACACGATAACGATAAACTTGACAGTGAAATAGATCCATACCTGCCATTTTTCAGCAACATCGGCACAGCCTACTCCTTTTCTGAAGATATCTTTGTATGTATTAATTTTGGCTTGAAGTTTTGCTATCACCTTACAAAATAAAAATGAACGAAATAAAAAACTCCTGTATCTTCCTGATACTAGAAACGGTACATGGGTTCGCTAACTAAAAACTCCCCTCAAAACAGAACAACTTATTTTCTGTTGCTTCGTAGAAGTTTTTAACTCCAAGATTATATAGAAGAAAACTCTACGACTGCACCATCGCAGATTTTCCGATGCTTCGATAAACCTTTTCAAATACATTGTATTTTTGCTGAAAGGTTGGACTCATTAGTGTTTAGAGATTTTATCCAATGCTTAGGGTGGTTTTATTGGCAACTATTTGGACTAGGGTGGAACGAGGAAGTGACTGCGGGCTGGGTGAAGAGGACCTAGAGAACGCATCAACGAAACACCTTCACTTCATATGAACAACACACGATCGGAATCAATCAAATACACGTTTGGAAAACGTAAACAAATATGAAAAAACTTCAGAACACATTGACAATATATTGGAAGACAACGGAAAATTGAAGGATAAAAAATGGCGGCGAGTAATTCCTCACAGTTCACAGATTGCGGTTATTGATTGTTGTTGGTTTTGATTGTAAGGAAATCTTTTTCTTGGGGAATTTGGCTTATATTTTCAGTTTTCGGGTTACTGGCAAATCACAAACACATAGCACTTTACAAATGTCGCTAATTTAACAATGTACGCTAAGTATTATATATTGTACACGTGGATAAACTCTACATTCATCTAATGTCAGCAAATAATAAAAGAAGTAACTCTAGAACTTAAATTGTTGCTTGGTTTCGATATTCATAACTTGTTGTATATAAGGATTGTTAGGCGCTACTATTTGGTGGGGGTCTGTGGGTTATTTGCTATGAGTACAAAATAACGGACACAATAGTTTAACAGTGTAATCGAGTGTTCACCAGAGATTAAGTAGGAGTTCGTAAATAGATTAGTTTTTTTCTCTTTCCATGTTAGTAAAGAAAACTGCCAGACCTAGCTAGCTTCCCATGTCACCACCAATGATGTAAAAGGTGTACATTTGAAATTAAAAAAATCGAAATTATTGTTTTTCTATTTAGCACGATTATCACCTTTCGAAAGCACACCTCGGCAACAGGTGAGAATGTTGGACTAAAACAGCTAAAGGTTATAATAAAGTAACATAAATCAAATATATGCTGTATTGCGTTCTTGGATATTATATAGGTTTAACAATGTACGCGTAAGCTTAACTCAAATCACACCATCCAAACAACGCTAGAAACGGTTACAGCTCTACCTTCATAGGAGTAAAAAGGGTCCTTTTTAGCCATGTTTTGCTACTACATTATTGCGGGAAAATATTTATTTCGGTAATAAAATTTGGGGTACATTTTTGGACCCAACTCTGCCGCATGTCAGTAATATACAAAATAAACACAAAATCAAATGTCATTGTAACAACACAAATGCTTCATTCTACGGTATAAACTTTGTTCTTAGGTATGGTTGTATGGTTGTGGGCCGCTTTTTCGTCATCTCGACTGTCACGATCGGTTCCAACTTTGGAAAACTAAGACAAAACTAAACACAGATAAAATGTATGTACAAATGCTGAAGAAATATGTTGAATTTTTTTTTGTCTCGTGGAATAAAATTGAAAATACTCTAAACAGACTACAAGCTACGGAACTGATAGTTTGGGTGATTTGAAGTGAGTACATACAATAATTTCACTATTCGCTTCGATAATCTATATTACAACTACGGAAAGGGTATAGGAAAAGCGTTCTGTGGAAACGGAAAAAGCAATTTCAACATGTTCTACTCAACTCAACGCTACAATAATCAACTACAATATAGGTATATACAATATCATATCAACACAAGGTGCAGTTCAACCATCTTTGCTGGAATATTTTCAAAGGGGGTGATCGAAAACATTGGGTGATTCACATGATTAAATTTCTTTTGGACAAATTTAGTTAATAATGATGCTACAGAAAAGAATATCTTCCGATTGGTGAAATTACACAATAAAAAACAAAACGAACTGAAAACTGGACACTGTGTTTGTGTGTTAATTTTACTGATGGTTTTGAATAGTTTTTTGTTCAAGAATTGTTTATTTTCACCTGTAAAATAAATATTGTACTCAAAGAGTCTTTGATCAGCTTGTGCTCTTAATAAGCAGCCGAGAATATTTTATTTATAGACCACAGTCAACAGTCAGAAGTTCGAAGTCAGAAATACCGAGGATAGAATTACGATCTAATAGTCAAGAGTAAAGAGTTTTACTAAAAACAGTCAACAGGTGATAAAAACCCACAGAACTAAATAGCCAAAGGTCACAGTTAGCAGTCAATATTAACATTTGTAGTCATTTCAATCAAGAGTACAATATTTATAATAACAATCAGTCGTTAACAAATCCATACATGAAAATGTAAATTTCGTGGTTTTTTTCTCGTGTATGTGTTATGGTTTTTATTTTTAATATTTTTTGTTTTATAAAAAGCTGTTTCGAAATTATTATTTTACGATACTCAGTATTAAAAATTATGCTTAACACCTAGAAGCTTGTTTGTGGAACTGAATAAATTTTTGCGTACTACAAACTACCAAATAAACAAAACGACCAACAGAATTCAAATCGGAGTTTTCTTGTAGAACAATGTTATTTTTTGTATCAATTGAAAATGAATCATTGTTTTGTTTTCATTTGAAATAAACAAAAATAATTTTGAAGGGGTGCAATCAGATCTGACAACCAAAAAGAAGTGTATGTGTGTTTGTATTATTTCCAATTGTGTTGAAAATGCTCTACTTGAAAAAGACTGTTCTACAAAAATATTTCGTTCAAAACAATACAGATTAATTTTGTTACTATCAAGCTGTTGTGTGTTCTGAACTTTTAATACGAAGTGATGGCAAAAAAGATAAAATATAAAAAAAAAACCAGATACTTTTGTTTCATCTGATACTTGAAACTAACTAGAGAACCAAATTCTAATTGCATCGAACTATATAAACAAACTGAACTCGAACAGTACATATTGCAACGAATGAAATTGGGCTGAAACTCGGTTGAATCTTCGATCGATAAAACAGTACAACATTAGTATTAAAAGTTGGTTTAAAAGTAGAATAGTGTTCAAAAAAGTTTAAAAAAGATGAAATATATTTGTAGTAGTAAGAAGCTAACCTTCGTCTTAAGAATCTTATCACTTCACAACCATTTAGTAGCCTACTTTGTGTGGTGTGGTGGAGAGTCCGCTTACGAGTTGAATACAAAGACTTAAAATGCCATTGAGTAACGTTTACGTTGCTCTGCTAAGGGAGTGTGCTAAATATTTGGATTAAATCATGGCTTGCTATTTCTCTGTTGTTGATGTTGTTGGATTTTTATAATCATAATTATTTTTGTTTTGAATCAACTAATTGATAAGAACAAAACAAACGGATAATGTGAGAAAACATATGAAAGGAATTTTGGTAGTTTTTTTTTTTCAAGGTTTTTCAGACAATCCACAGCAAATTTTGTATACAAGTTATTTGCAGTAAATACAGTTGGTACAAAAAAAGGTCTTTACATATAAGCTATACAGAAAAAGCCAATACAGTCAAACAAATATACAGCGGCACTTGATAACTTGAGTAATGTAGTAGACTTTAAAATATTTTCCTTATGAAAACGATACTTACGTGTAATGGTTTAATCGATTTTTATAGTTTGGTTTTGAAGCAGTTACATGCATATAAAATATTTTTTTTAGATATATTTTGTTTTTTTTTTTTTTTTTTGATGAAGACACAACCATTCACAGGCGTAAGCACAGCAGAGAAAAATTTGAGGAAAAAGAAAAAAATAACTTACGTCAATTAAATCAGTTTTGAAAAACGAAATTAATGTCGAACCACAAATAAAGAACTGAATTAAATGATGGTCGATTTGATTTTGGTGTAACTACTCAAAGATGTTTGGAAAAAAGGTGATCGCTGCTTTACAACGCTTCCGATCTTCAATTCGATGGTGTGCGATTTTGCTACTCAATCGTTTACTGTTTTTAAAAAAAATATTAAAGTAAAAAAACGCTTAAAGTTTCAAAACTTTTTTAAACATTTTAATACCAAAAATATAATAAAGGGCGAACACGAAATTATTGCGACACATTCAACAGGGCATAACTTTTTTACCGTTGGGTAAAAATTAACAAAATTTTGCACACATTCGCATTGATGTGTATTTTTTACTTGCTGTCAAATTCGAAGTCTGTTGTGTGATGGATGACGAAACGTATATGAAAGCTGATTTTAAGCAAATTCCGGGGTTGGAGTTTTTCACCGGCAAGAGCAAGTTCGACGAGGACGACAAATTTAAGAAGAAAAAAATGTCCAAGTTCGCCTCCAAATATCTCGTTTGGTAGGACATCTGATTTTGCGGACTGAGGAGTCAGCTTTTCGTGACAAAGAGTGCAGTAAATGGCAAGATCTACAAATCTGAGTGCCTCGAGAAGCGCCTTTTGCCGTTCTTGCAGCAGAACGACGAAGTTTCGCTATTTTGGCCATATTTTTCATCATGACACTATTCTAAAAGTGTCCTGGAGTGGTATGAGGCCAATTCTATTCATTTTTTTCTAAGGGACATGAAGCCGCCAAGCTTTCCGGAGCTGCGCCCGGTGGAGCAGTACTGAGCAAAAATGAAGAAGGAACTTCGGAAGAGCAAGAAGACATATAAATATATAAATATATGTATAGAACTACCCTAAAATATTGGTTGGATTCTAAACATTATCAGAAAATTGGCATGACATTTTCGGTGTCGCAATAATTTCGTGTTAGCGCTTTAATCAGTTTTGAATAAAATTGTTAGTCAAATTAAATTAGAAATCATATTATTTTTATCCAAAGAATCAGAATTCAAAATCAGAGAACCGATAAAAAAAATTTAAATTTAAAACTCAGTATTTAGACCCAAACTGTGTATCTGAGTAACGAAATGCGCTGTCATGAATTGATTTATTTCTATTGAATTGATTAAAACATATTTGGTTACAAAGCAAAAAAAACTGTTTCTAATAAAAGAAACGCACTCTTTCCCGTCTTGACTGTTGAGTATCTATTTGTTAGAGTGAATCTGTTAAGAGTCTTAACACAACCGGTGTTTGCAAGAGTTATCAATACTTCGGAATACTTCCAATCGAAAACGATGAAACCAACGGAAAAACAGTTATTAATATGGAAGAAGAGCAAGAGTAAGAGAGATAAAGAGTATAACGTGAAACGCAAACCAAGAGTTGGAAACCTAACAAAACTTAAATCAACTAATCAGAAACCAGTCGAAAGGATTCGAAAGCCGATCCTGTATGTTTAGACCGAAATCAAAAATCAGTGAGTAGTAACAATTGAAGAGATGTATTATGAATGTAAAGAGATTGAAAACATGTCTTGATTATCGATTCTTGGAAAGAAAAATCTTAGTCTATTACTTCCACGTCAAATAGTAAAAGATAAAAGTATACTAACATGTAAGCAAATATATATAAGTATATGAAGTATGAAATGTAACAAGATATTGAAAAAAGTAACAATTCTTCTCGAGTCTAGCAGTAATATTTCCTAATGTAAGAATATACCATAACTGTAGAATTTGTTTTGTAGTGAAGTCGAATAGAGAGCGGTAAAAATGAACTGAATTTGAACTGGGTGTAGGTTATCTTTGAAAATTTTCCTTAAAGTTGATAGTTTTTTTTTTTTAGTTTTATTGCTTCTATCTGTTCGCTTGCGAGTTGTATCAACGAGGATAAGACGCAACGTTCGACGCTTCGATCGCGATTAGGTAGAATCTGTGTCTCAGTGTCCCTTTCAAAGGTATGGTTCAAGATATTCCGTAGCACTGTCCACGTACCAAAAGTTCACAAACAACCTTAATCTTCAGTTACGAAGAGTCTGACAACTCTCGGTTTTCTTTTTCGTACAAAAAACAACGTACAAAGTGTAAATCGGTGACAATATTGAGCGACTGTAATCTGTTAGTGTTTGGTTGTAGTGTTGATCACGAGATAGCTGCAATCAGCGGTTTGATTTCGTTGAAGTTGGTAGTCAAAAATAATCTGATTTAAATTATGTTCGGGGGAAAGTTGTGAAAATTCACAAGCAGTTTCAACTTCTGCTTGCAGCTACCTCTGTTGATACTTTTTTCGCGCTTGATTATTATTCTATCGATTCATCAATCAATATACAACATTAACTGTCTCGGAAACGGAAATCACCGGATAAGTAAAACTGAAAATTTGAATCCATAAACAAGATAAAATCTGGTTTTGTTTGTATCGTTTGTTTTTCGATTTTTATTTTTTGGAGCTCGTTGCCGAGTCGTCCATTGGGAACCGATCCCAGGGCTACGTACCTGACCGCCTTCGCCTTCGACGCTCTGCAGTTCTCGCCACTCCTCAATGGTTTGGGCCAAATCGATCTGGCACAGTGGGACCTTGACTTCCCCGATCTGGTCGTGTTTGGAGAATCGATCGAAATCGAAGATGGCAAACACTAGGGTTTTGTTCATCGCATCGGCATATGGAAGGCTCTGTCGTTGATCGAAGCACGCACCACCAGAAGATCGCGATCAGGTACAACCAAGGTGTGGGATGAAAGGAAATGTTAGTTATGATCAAAGAAATTTCTTGGCCTAATTGATTCAGCTACGACAGAGTTTGAGTACAATCATTTTACCACACATATACACAGACAGACGGAGACTTCTTGTTCTATAATATGGGCCTAAAGAGACTTGGGACAAGGCGTAGTGGAATCAGTAAACTGTAAATCTGTTAGAATAACTGATATCCTCTGGAATATGTGTACCTAGCAGAAATAGTTTGTATAGTAGCAGTAACTTTGAATTATAAATGAAATTTTTATGAAACGTCAACTTGAATGTAGAGAAAGAAATGGTCACGAAATAAATATTGAAAACAAACATCAATCTGTGTTGTACTGAATTGGATGGATAAAGATAGAGGTGCAGATATTGTAGCGATAGTAAAAGAGCAGGAAAACCTATATAAGAGTATGTGAGAAGAGCAAGTAATATCACGAGAAACAGGAAGGGGCAAAAATCTACCAATAGAATAGAAACACCGAGATCTTACATGGCTAGGAACACTGTATAGATTAATAAAAGTAAAGCTGTACTTTTCGGAATTACCTTGAACGTGAACGATTCGTTAAATACCGGATTGAGAGTTTTCCTGTGAACTTTAGTTTCAAACTTCTTCTTCTTATCCGGCAGCAGGTAGACTTTGACGTATGGATCCGATGTACCTCCCATGTCCAGGGCAGGCAGTTCTTCCGCCTGGATGACAGTTACGGTGAGGGCGTTTGCATTGAAATCGTACTCGATCTGGAAGCGCGAAGCAATTGTGTTAGTATTTACCAGATGGTACAGAAAAACACGCGAAAAACATGAAAGTGGTACCTACTCGGAAATATTAAAAATGCTCTTCCATTCTACAGATGTTCTGTGATACAAAAAATTACAATCCGGATTGAGGCTTCCGATTTCACTGAATAATCATTATGGCTTGATTGTTTGAATTTGAGAGAACAAAGAATTAACTTTCAAAGATCTGGTTGCTTTGATGAAAACTATCCCAACTACACGGACACGTGGTTGCATATCCTTTATTCTAGTACTGCAATGCTCTTCTACGGGTATGAGTCCCGAGTGCAAAGAAACGTCAAAGTAGAAAATTGTTTTGAAATTTTATACTCACACGAATTAAAATTATGTCGTTTGTACCTATTGAATAAAACCTGTTAAAGTTTTGTTAAGTGGTTAAAATCGTTTAGAGTTTTAACTTAGTATTTCGACGAACCTTGTCTCCCTATAAAAAATCATAGTTTTGAAAAATGGCTTATTTGTTCTTTAAATTAATTTCAGATCTTTGAGAAATTATGTAACTCGGAAAGAAAACTTGTTTTGGGTTTTTCTTTTAAGAAAACTTAACAATGATTAGAGAGGATCTTCGAAGCCTGTACCACTTTCAAATTTTTCGTTTTCTAGTAAAAACCCTTATCCCACAATCGTCGACATTCGCTAACCTTGTACTGGAGCTTGCCCAACTTCTGCTCGCTCTGCTTACTCTCCCCTTCGTCGGGTTCTTCGGCATTCTCCGTCAGTTCTTCCATATCCGGTTGAACCTAAAAACGCGGGTATTGATGATGCGTGGGGTTTTGATTTGATTTTTGCGGTTAGTTTAGGGGTTATGGTAAGGGGGGATGACGATGAAGATGATTGTTTTGGGGGCATTATTCACAGGTGGGGAGAGAAAAAGAAGAAGAAGGAAGCTGTAATCAACGGGCCCTACCAGCGTCTCCCGCTCTTCGATGGAACAGGTGGGACATCTACTAACATCGACAGAACAGTATTCTAATAGTATAATAAGTAGCATCTAGTTTTGGTTCAGCTTTAAAAGAGGGTTTACAACAAATACAATACAGATGTTTGTTTAAAAATTCTTTTTGGCTTGGATAAATTTGTTTTTTTTTGCTTAGTGAACGCACATATTACAATGCACCTGTACACTGACACATTTAATGAATGAGATTCTACTGAATACCTTTTCTTTGTATGCTGAACCTAATAATTGTACCGATTTCATATCGACTCCTTTCATGCCCTTCTTGCCGTCTTTGGAGCGCCGCTTGCGGAAGCATCGCCGAATGCAGAACCCGCAGATGCCGAGGATGATTAGGAGGACGACGATGATGATCGAAACGAGGCCCCACGTCGGGATGCCCATCTCGTGTGCTAGCGCTTCGGTGATTTCGGCCGCTTTTTCGCTAATTTTCTCCGCCTCGCCCTTCGTTGGCGACGCGGTGCTCGATAGGTCCTCATTTTCTTCTATTTATAGAGAAGTAAAAGATAGAGAAAAAATGTTTAGTTTAATGAAAAATCATCAATTAAAAAAACAAGACATGGTGCCGAATACTAGGGATGAATATCATCCACATTTTAAATTTTGTCGATTATTCGACTCTAAACATAGTGGGCGATGGAAGTGCTGCCGAATTTGGGTGATGGTTTTCCATTAGTGCAAGTGGGATGCAGCTAAAATTTTACCCAACTTTTGACAGATCCTACGGGTTTTTCTTAAGGAAACAAAGAATAACTTTTCAATTCCATCGCCCATTGTGCTAATTTTATTCATCAATTTTACGCCATGAACCTCATTCAAATTGAAGTGGCTGAAGTAAGCAGGTGTTGCTCGGAACAAGGATGCAAGAATTAGCCTTGAATAGGTTCTAGCGAATCTCCAAAAATTACTTTTTCGACTCTAACTAAGAACGTAAGAACAGTTTGAGATCGTTAGTTCTACAAATTTGCTATGAGCTATCATTAAAATTTCCAAACCGATTTATCTCGCTGTTTTTTAAGCACCACCTTAAGCTAAAGAGCTCAATTTTAAGTTGGTCTAGCGTGCGGTCGATGTTTTGGTTATTATTTTAACCTTTTTAAATGATATTCTAATGATTCGTTAAATGGTGAAGGTGTTTATTTGGTTGGCCCAAGATAATTGCATCGAACTTGATTGAAGAGAAAGGAAGATAAATATGTTTTATTCAGTTCGGGAGTGCATGGAGAAGAAATTGAACTTTCTTGAAAATCGGTTAAATGATTGATAAAAAAGTTCAACTACGGGGGGAAATCGTGTGTGGCCACCCCTCCTAATCCCCATGTCCAGATTTTCATTTCAATCCAATGCCCGATAAATTCAATATCTCAAAAACAATGTACATGAATAGCTTATTTCTCTAAACTAACACGTGTAAATTTTCAACTCAATTGTATAATATCGTTATTATAGCTGAAATAGTATTTGTGTTGTATGGACGACCACCTTCAAAAGGGGTCATCTGAAAATAAAAAAAAAAAAAAAATTCATAGTTTGAATGAGCTCTAGTGCCAAATTTTAGCTCTCTAAGTCCTAAGGCGACTGAGCAAGGCTGTGTTAATGGAGGGGGAAGGGGCGCGGGGGCGAGTAATCAAATTAATAATACCAAGTACTAGAAATCTAAGAAAGGAAATAGAAACTAGAAAATCAGAATTAAAATGTAAAATATAATAACTAAGGGGCCCCCTTGAAATAATATCTCGAATAGTTTCACTCGAATGTATAAGTTAAGGAGCCCGCTGGGTATTGACTGAGTATTGCAGAATTTTTCCCGTGAGTGTGGACCCGATCAGGAGGGAAAAACTAAATTATATCAAGATGAGATATTTTGATACTAATTTTTTCCTATCTAAATGAGTTATTATTCAGTACTCGTAGGATGTTAAAATATCTCAAATTATATAAAAAAATCCATGCAATGATAGCTAAATTATATCAATTTTAGATATGCTCTTTTCAAGATTATATCTCATTCAGATAGCATAGTTTGATATTGGATAATACAAAACCTATCAAAATTATAACTTATCAAGATATGAGTGCTTCGAGAAAAATTTCTAGTGGAATGTCAATAACCACATTAAATGCTAAAACCATGCTCCATTTTTAGTTTCCCAAAAATTGGATTCAATTTTATGGATCTGTTGAGCGAAACTCATTAATGCTTGGTTTGGGGCGTTGACTTTGATGTCCGTGTTTCATAAAAAGTTGAACGTATATCAAAATATGATATAATCATTTTATTTTAGAACAATCCGAAAAAAATCTATATCATTGAAAATAAGCTCAACCCCATTCAAGTCTGTCAATCAGAATAAGATAAAATTCAGGTTGGAGAAACTTAAAATCGAAAATTTAGAGTACTAAATTAAAACTGAATCAGATGTAAATATCTTAGGAGATACGTTTGAGTAATTATTTTGATATGCTCTCCTGATCGGGGAATAATACTAAAAATTTCATTAATTTTTATCGAAACACGTCAGCAACGATAAAATCGTTTTCCCAATCGAAATAAATTAAGAACAACTTAAGTTTTCTGTTTTTTTTCTGTGTATAAATCCAGCAAAATATGGACTTGTTTTTTACAATATTATGGCAATCAGCCAGACCGTAGTTTGCATTACTTGTTCACTTTACTTTAAAAATCAAGAATGACGAAAAAATCTGGAGAATCTTGAATGTCTACTCACAATATATAATTAATTACATTCTCTTATTTATTGGATCAAGAATATATTTTAGGAGTACCTAGCGAATGAAGCAATATGCTTTGAATAATAAAAATATATCTACAGTTTAATGTATAATAATGTTAAGGCTTATACGGCGACTGGAATTGCTTTTTATTAACTTTGTCGAGATTTGAACAAATTACAGTACCTAATGACCAGTTTTTCAATGAAGACTTGCAGCACAGAAAAGGTAGAATGAAGAAAAACATATTCCATTTTAATTAAGCTCCTGTACCCTGAACTTTATCCGGACAATATCAGTGCAAATGCTGGGAATGATTGAAACTTAAGAAAAAAATGAAGAACTTTAAGAAAAACATTGAAAATCAATGGGAATTGAATTGATAATACCGGGCAATCTAGAATGCTCACTTTAAAAGCATAAGTATGAGTATGAATAATGCAAAATTATTGTAAGCTTTCTGATCATTATTGAAATTTGCGAAAATCAATTAAAAATAGTTATTTAAATTGGGCCAATCGGCCATACAGAGATTCTTTATTGAATTTTCTTTCCAATTTCTATCTTGGTTTAGAAATTAAAATTGAAACTTTTCCAACAGAAGTTTTCTACTACATATCGATTTTGATGTAATTTTTTTTTTATTTTTGTTACTGAAAAAAAATCTTGAACTCAGCAAATCATTTTCAAATTAATCATTCTTAAATTGTTTCCAATTGAGAGAGAGATTCAATTTATTGACATTTTCAAGTCTTGTGTTGCATCATAGTTTTCTAAATTATGGGAACTCGAGATCTTTGTTGAAACTCACTCATCTGATTTTTTATGATTACTAATTATGTGTTTTGAACATCTAATCTACATTCTGATTTGATATTTTCAAATTTATTTTTGTCACTTTTAGAACAACTATTTGAAAAAAATTTCTGTTTCCTATATTTAAAGTAAAAATTTGAAATCCGCATCACATTTTTTTTTAATTTCAACACATTACATGAAAATGATCTTTTGTGTTTATGATTGCGAAAATGCAGTAGAATTTATATTTTGAATTAAAAATTTAATAACTCTTTCTTTGGCTCTGATTGTAACTTTGTTTATCAAGTTTGTAAATGAATTGCCTTTATAATGTGTTTCTCAAATATTGATTTGAAGATATTATTGAAATTTGAGACAGTGAATTGTGGTTCTGAATAAAATCTTATTTCAGGGTTCGAATTATACTCTTGAACTCTTATATTGTGAATCTAAATAAAAATTTTAGAATCGTCGCTGGTGAACTGGCAACAAAACACAGACTTCCGACAATCTAGTACTTCACTTTTCTTTGTCGGAAGTCTTTCGGAAGTCCGGACTTTCGAAGTAAAATTTAGTGCTGGCGCTATTATATTTTCACTGAATCCCGGAATCCCGAAAACCGGAGTTTTCGTCAACATCCAGGGGTGCAAAACAGAAGAAAAAAACAAAAAAAGTGCTCAAATGTCAAATTGATCTGATTTAATCACCAACCAGTGAGCAGGCATCAAATTTTGTTTCATCAGAATGACCATTCTTAAAACTTTTATTAAGTCGTTGAGAGAGTTTTGCATTGGATAAGTTTACAAGTTTCAACAAACTGAGCATGCCTCATCTATGAAACAACAGCTTTGTTGACTTTGTTTGGATCCGGCACGAATGTTTAATCACAAACGATTACAAATCTTTTCAAAAAGTGCTCATTTTTGAGTCGAAAAGTAAAAACTGCTGCAGAAAAATTTCTTTTTTCCTGACCTAGGTCAACATTAACGACGGCGACATCACTGATGACATTTCATGTTGACCAAACATCTATCAAACATCTTCCAAGTGTCGGAGCCAAACAAAAAAAAGGTTGCCGATTGCCGAGGTAGTCGATGAATTTTTCATCGTCGCTGGTTGAAAATTTCTACTGCATTGACAATATCCGTATCCGTTTTGATTCCTTGGAAACATTGAAGCAGTTCAGAGATAAGTATCGTGATAGTTTTATTTTTTTATTCTCACTTTACATGACTTTAATTTTTTCCTATCAAGATCAGAGACTATAACTTTTTGAAGTAGGTAAGTGTTTTAAAAGAAATTTAAAACATTTTTTTTTTTTAACTTCTCGCATATCCTGAACTATGTCATTGATCGTCACGTGCCTAAACGTACTATCAGAGAAAATCTACGAAATCCCTGGGCTACGACTGAATTGCGACGACTGAAAACGGAAAAAAAGATGTGCGCTTCGAAATTATAACGAACAAAAATCACCCTACACCAAGTATATATATATCGGAAGTTTAACTTCGCTTATAACAAAGCCAGCAAACGTTGTTACCAGAACTACATTCGCCGAGTACAATGTAACCTCAAGTCCTGCCCTAAATCATTTGGAAACACGTTAATAGTTAGCGGAAAGAACCTGGTATTCCTATCCATATTTTCTGGATGACATTACGGCGAACTCTGATCGTGGAATTTGCGATCTCTTTGCCCGAAATTATTGAAATATCTTCACTACAGCTTCCACATTCCAGAGCATTTGGCTAGTGCTGTCAGGAACATTTCGCCACTGGGCTTTTCATTAAACGGTATTGAAATCGAGGAAGCTCAAGAATTCGTTTTCTACGGGTCCGGACGGGATACCAGCATTGTTTCTAAAAAGTTTCATGCCTGTTTTGTTGACTCCTATTCGTCTTATTTTTCAAGCTTCCGTTGACAGAGCTACCTTTCCCCTACTGTGGAACGAAGTTTATATGAGCCCGGTCCACAAAAAAGGTGATACACGAGATGTCAACAACTACCGTGGAATCTCAGCCTTATGTTCGAAAGCCAAACTATTTGAATTGGTGGTCCTGGATAGCATTACCTCGTTTTGTAAGAATTACACGGATTCATGCCCAAACGCTCTACGACAAGCAACTTGCTGACGTTCACTTCTTTTGTGCATGAAAGCTTTGCTGCAAAATCTCAAACTGATGCCATATACACCGATCTGTCAGCTGCATTCGACAAAGTGAACTACGAAATTTCCATAAGGAAGAATTTTATGGAAATCCAGATGTTTTTTTATAAACTGAAAATTAAAAAAAAACCTGTCGAGTTTTTCAAAAATCTTGAAAAGTTTTATGTTTTTATTCTTTTTTATTTTCAAGAGCCAGTGAAGGCGCATCAAGATTCAAGATTCAAGATTCAAGATTCAAGATTCAAGATTCAAGATTCAAGATTCAAGATTCAAGATTCAAGATTCAAGATTCAAGATTCAAGATTCAAGATTCAAGATTCAAGATTCAAGATTCAAGATTCAAGATTCAAGATTCAAGATTCAAGATTCAAGATTCAAGATTCAAGATTCAAGATTCAAGATTCAAGATTCAAGATTCAAGATTCAAGATTCAAGATTCAAGATTCAAGATTCAAGATTCAAGATTCAAGATTCAAGATTCAAGATTCAAGATTCAAGATTCAAGATTCAAGATTCAAGATTCAAGATTCAAGATTCAAGATTCAAGATTCAAGATTCAAGATTTAAGATTCAAGATTCAAGATTCAAGATTCAAGATTCAAAATTCAAAATTGAAGATTCAAATTCATTTAAAACTAATCAAGTTGATTGACTCCTTTCCAATTGCATTAAAATACAGCACTACATTCATGAGTAAATCTGATACCTTCCCGGTATCGGAACAACAACAATGACAGCGCAAAAATCGATAGCCACCATTCATCAGCACGAGTGGCTGTGTGTTGTCCCCTTTCTCAGAGTGCTTCATCTGACTAAAATGGCATTTCTGTATCTCGCTCCCGAAGGATCCAATCATATTGCAACATAAAACCAACCATCGATCCCACTGGGCCAAGACAGAAAAACCACAGAATGGCTGGAGCCGTAGAAACTGACAAAGCGACAAACCATGCGGAATCGTTCATCGATTGATGAAAAAAAAAACGAACCTCAGCCAGTAAGCAGCAACAATGAATACAGGAAAAAAACAAAAATTCACAATTCATGAGGATTATCCCTCTAACTTTGTCGATATCCCGCCAACCAACGAACGCAAGGAAAAGTTACTACTTGTGCGTCTGTGTTGACTTTTAATTTTCCGCAACCAACTCCGTCTGAGCAACTTCCTTACTTCCATGTATCTCACAGTGTACAAACATAGCTATAGCACATACCTAGTTAGTAACAATCAACGGTTCAGTTTTCTTTGAAGGCCTGGGCAAAACAGTATGTTGGAAAGTCTTCTACGACTCGAATTGTTGGCCTTTTGCCGAGGATCAATTTATTGATATTTTGCTTCTATTTTGCGCTGGTTGGTAAGACATTGTGCGTGCCTCTGTGAGGGCCAAGCTTGCCCAAGATCGTTCGTTGATGTCATCGGCTATGGACTTGTTTGCAACAGTGAAGCTCTGAGGAGCAGCATTTGTGAAAGTCATTGCAATATTGAAACGAAGCCGCTGCCGAGGTTATTGACGTCATTGAAAAGAAATCCTTCCAGCCTTAGATAAAAGATTTCAAGATGGACTGACTACACAGCTGCAGAACGAATGAACAGATTGAACAAATGCTCTATAGCTAAATGGTGGCTCCAGAGAGTTTATTTCGCAGATGCCTTTTTTCACTCTTTTTTCTTCCTTGAGTGGCACTAGTACTAGCGTATAGCATTGGTCATATCGATACATGCTTTAAACCACTTTCAAGACGTTATAAAACACCACCAAGGTTGGGTAAAAGGAACAATTTCCTTGTAATCAAGCTTGATTTGAGATGTACAGGAATACAACGACAAGATAAATAGATGGATGAACATATATGTGCAATATTGTGCAATGAATGTATGGAGAAAATTTCATAGTCGAAGTTCAAAACAGACAATATCAATTTGGTTAATAAACAGACCTATGAAAAATTTCAGATCAATCGGACGTGATTTAGGAGTACCTCAAAAGGGCACAAAGATACGACTTTGTTAACTCTAAAAAATAGCCAAAGGAGGAATCAACGAATCTAGAAAATTGAAATTTTATATTTTGATGCCAAATGACTTGGAAATGTCCGATGAGATTTGATGTATTTTCGAAAAAAAATGGCGATAATCGACTTTTTGAGACTTGACCGGTTAAAAAAACCGGCAGAAAATGAAAATGAAAGTTTTTATTTCGATGCCAAATGACTTGGAAATGTCCGTTGAGATTTGATATAATTTCGAATAAAAGACGACAATCGACTTTTGAGACTTGACCATTTTTTCAACAAGAAAAAACCGGCAGATTTATACGGAATGTTTAACCCTAATCCGCTCTTGAGTGTCATTTTGATTCGCCTTGCTAAAACCAATATATCTCTCTTGTTTCTTAACCGATTTCTACAAAATGTATAGTTTTGGAAACTTCGTAATGTAACTCAAATATGTTTCTCAGATCTTAGATATATGTCAACAAACTCAAAATCCAGTGCAAAATTGAACTTAAGTGCAAGAAAATCGGGGAAATTTCAAATTGACAAAAGTTTTAAAAACGAATACATTTGAAAATTCGTCAAAAATTCCGTGTTTCGTATTTTGCCAACTAAAAATGCAAAAATGTGCCAAATTACGTCGACTTTACAATCCTCTTTTAAAACATTATCTGGTGTGACCTAATAATTTTGGTGGTTCATTGATTGAAAATGAAGGTTTTTACACCACTTTTTGACATTTTTTGTGGTCATGAACTTAAAAAATTTCAAAAACATATAATCTTATATGCAACGTATACCTTCTTACTTCAGTTTTCTTGTACACAAAGTGATTTTTTTTGTCATTTTTGTCGTTTTTGTCATTTTTGTCATTTTTGTCATTTTTGTCATTTTTGTCATTTTTGTCATTTTTGTCATTTTTGTCATTTTTGTCATTTTTGTCATTTTTGTCATTTTTGTCATTTTTGTCATTTTTGTCATTTTTGTCATTTTTGTCATTTTTGTCATTTTTGTCATTTTTGTCATTTTTGTCATTTTTGTCATTTTTGTCATTTTTGTCATTTTTGTCATTTTTGTCATTTTTGTCATTTTTGTCATTTTTGTCATTTTTGTCATTTTTGTCATTTTTGTCATTTTTGTCATTTTTGTCATTTTTGTCATTTTTGTCATTTTTGTCATTTTTGTCATTTTTGTCATTTTTGTCATTTTTGTCATTTTTGTCATTTTTGTCATTTTTGTCATTTTTGTCATTTTTTGTCATTTTTTGTCATTTTTGTCATTTTTGTCGTTTTTGTCATTTTTGTCATTTTTGTCATTTTTGTCATTTTTGTCATTTTTGTCATTTTTGTCATTTTTGTCATTTTTGTCATTTTTGTCATTTTTGTCATTTTTGTCATTTTTGTCATTTTTGTCATTTTTGTCATTTTTGTCATTTTTGTCATTTTTGTCATTTTTGTCATTTTTGTCATTTTTGTCATTTTTGTCATTTTTGTCATTTTTGTCATTTTTGTCATTTTTGTCATTTTTGTCATTTTTGTCATTTTTGTCATTTTTGTCATTTTTGTCATTTTTGTCATTTTTGTCATTTTTGTCATTTTTGTCATTTTTGTCATTTTTGTCATTTTTGTCATTTTTGTCATTTTTGTCATTTTTGTCATTTTTGTCATTTTTGTCATTTTTGTCATTTTTGTCATTTTTGTCATTTTTGTCATTTTTGTCATTTTTGTCATTTTTGTCATTTTTGTCATTTTTGTCATTTTTGTCATTTTTGTCATTTTTGTCATTTTTGTCATTTTTGTCATTTTTGTCATTTTTGTCATTTTTGTCATTTTTGTCATTTTTGTCATTTTTGTCATTTTTGTCATTTTTGTCATTTTTGTCATTTTTGTCATTTTTGTCATTTTTGTCATTTTTGTCATTTTTGTCATTTTTGTCATTTTTGTCATTTTTGTCATTTTTGTCATTTTTGTCATTTTTGTCATTTTTGTCATTTTTGTCATTTTTGTCATTTTTGTCATTTTTGTCATTTTTGTCATTTTTGTCATTTTTGTCATTTTTGTCATTTTTGTCATTTTTGTCATTTTTGTCATTTTTGTCATTTTTGTCATTTTTGTCATTTTTGTCATTTTTGTCATTTTTGTCATTTTTGTCATTTTTGTCATTTTTGTCATTTTTGTCATTTTTGTCATTTTTGTCATTTTTGTCATTTTTGTCATTTTTGTCATTTTTGTCATTTTTGTCATTTTTGTCATTTTTGTCATTTTTGTCATTTTTGTCATTTTTGTCATTTTTGTCATTTTTGTCATTTTTGTCATTTTTGTCATTTTTGTCATTTTTGTCATTTTTGTCATTTTTGTCATTTTTGTCATTTTTGTCATTTTTGTCATTTTTGTCATTTTTGTCATTTTTGTCATTTTTGTCATTTTTGTCATTTTTGTCATTTTTGTCATTTTTGTCATTTTTGTCATTTTTGTCATTTTTGTCATTTTTGTCATTTTTGTCATTTTTGTCATTTTTGTCATTTTTGTCATTTTTGTCATTTTTGTCATTTTTGTCATTTTTGTCATTTTTGTCATTTTTGTCATTTTTGTCATTTTTGTCATTTTTGTCATTTTTGTCATTTTTGTCATTTTTGTCATTTTTGTCATTTTTGTCATTTTTGTCATTTTTGTCATTTTTGTCATTTTTGTCATTTTTGTCATTTTTGTCATTTTTGTCATTTTTGTCATTTTTGTCATTTTTGTCATTTTTGTCATTTTTGTCATTTTTGTCATTTTTGTCATTTTTGTCATTTTTGTCATTTTTGTCATTTTTGTCATTTTTGTCATTTTTGTCATTTTTGTCATTTTTGTCATTTTTGTCATTTTTGTCATTTTTGTCATTTTTGTCATTTTTGTCATTTTTGTCATTTTTGTCATTTTTGTCATTTTTGTCATTTTTGTCATTTTTGTCATTTTTGTCATTTTTGTCATTTTTGTCATTTTTGTCTTTTTTAGATGGAAAACCATGTATTATAAAAATAAATGAATGAATCAGATAAAGGAAGAATGACTATTCAATATGCTAACAAACCCAGATTAGTGGCTCCAGAGAGTGTATCAAAAAAAAAGTTACTTTACGCTGTTAAAAATGGTACTTTACGCCGCTGTACTGATGCGGAGATTATGGGTTCAAGTCTCGTCGGTAAGCTCTTGTATTTATTTCGAAAAATTTGAAACGAATAATAGCTCTTTATAAATTCACAATCATACTGTTTCAAATTACCAAGTTACAAAAAGTTTTAAATTGCCGTTTTGTTCCATCTCGGTAGGTAACTCATTACTCGAAAAACTTTCGCTTTTTCATACTTGTACCCACGTTCAGTCGACAAAACGGCGATTCACCGCCACTTTATGACTTCGCTCCTTCCGAGAGCTTAGTCTCGCCTAGCTGTGGAACGCCTCCACCAAGATGCAGCAGCTTACATCATACAGGCGACCGGGGCTATTTATAAAACACTTGCAATGGTCTCTCGTCCTTCCTATCCTAACTCTAGTTATTCCGATGATGATGAATGCTCGTTTTGGACCTGGGCGAATAAGAAAATGTCCTTCCCGCTTGTTCGGAGCTCAGCCAATCAGCCCTGCACAGACAGGGACATATTGTTCGTTCACATCGCACTCGTAGCGAAGCGAGGAGTCTAATTTTTAACGTGTGGGCGACGACGATTTTCCTTCATCGATCAGCAGCATCATCATCATCATCGTCGTCTTAAGTGAGAAACTTCACCATAACACGACAGACGCTAAAAGCGATCATTGATTGGCGGCAGCAACGATTTCGCCTGCGAGATGTGGAAAGTTTTTCCGTTCGGTAAATAACGAAAAGCTCTGCCAAGTGCGAAGAAATGAATAAAGAAAATATTTAGCAAAAAAAAATGAAAGATATGTTGGCGGAAGAAAATGCGTGGGTATTTGCAAAGTTGATTTACCTATAATGAGATTGTGGGAAGCGTCAATTAACTACAGACGAGAAATGTTTGTACATTTTGATCTCTATAATTGTTAACTTATGATTGAGGTATAGGAATTTAGAATGAAATGAGATTCGGAAAATAACAAAAAATAGTCTAAAGCTTTGCTTGGAACTATGATGAAGATCATAGATTCAGCATTGAGTAAGTTAAGTTTAAAGAAACTCCTTACGTTGCGCCGAGGACTCGAGAATTATCCAGAATCACTTATTGTGTGGCAGCGACACCGAAAGCTACCACTGCCAACATTCTTTTACAGTATTTCACGATGTTTTGTGCAGTGAGTCAAAATTTATTTCAAAAGCCGAGAGAAGACAAAAATTCTGCTAGCTCGGGTTTGCTTAAAATTAATCTAAGCCGAACCATTTTTTTTCTGTATAATAATTTATTGTTTTCTTTGAACACCTAGAATTTGCAATAAATACTCTATCATGCATACAGTTAAATTCTGCGAATAATAAAAAACAACTTGTTTAAAAGAATGATTCTTATACGGTTTTGTATGAAAATAAAAAAAAAAACAATTTTGTTCTTATTCTTGACATGCGACGTCGATTTAAATACAACATCAGTGTTGAAAGCTGAACAAAATACATGTTTATAAATGAGGTATTTTACACTCAAAATTCATTTAAAACAACGCACAAATATTTTCATACTAATTGTGATACTGTTTGTATCAACTTAAACTTCGAAAAAAGCTCGTAAATATAATTCATTAGACTTACGAAAATTCATAGCCAAGCATAAAAAAAGAAAGACATCGCATCTTGAACATCATGCATTGTAAGTACATTTGTAAGCGCGCGGACACCATTAGCAGTCTGCCGAGCAAGTGCCGCGTGGTCTCCCACATAGATGCTCCAAATCAGAAAAACTAACCGAAATTAAAGCAACTTAGAGTGTTTTTTATCTAAAAACTGTTAGTTCGATTGCAATTTATCACTTTAGTATAGAAATTACTTTATTATTTAAGTTTTGAAATCGTTTTCTATTACTCGAAAAGCATTGTTCTAATTTTTATCTTGGAAGAAGAATACAGAGTTCAGTAAAATATTTTGTTATTTCAAAATGTTCCTGAAAAATATTAGATGTTAATCGAATTAAAACATTTTTTTAGCAAGATTTACATTTTACCAATTTTTGCTTCAGAAAGTTCTTGCTTGATCCTCATGATCCTTGAAGGAACACCTCCTATATGGGTGAGCGAAAGGCAACTAAATTCTTTTCAAGTATGAATGAGTGTAACACAGCTCCCACATGAGTAAGCTAGCAAATCAACAAGGACAAAATTTAAATTCAAGGAATCTTTCTACTTCTTAACACATTATGCATCAGAAGAAATCCGCACTGAGAAATACAAAAAATCAGCATTCTGTTTCTCAAAACTCGCTGGCCGAATTTTTCAAATTTAGTATTTTGGACTTACCAAAAGCATATTGTTCAATTTTGAAGAATTTAGTTCCATTATTGAATTTATAACATTTGAGATATGCTGCTTAGAGTACACGGCAAGCGAAAAAACTAGAATTCTCGTATTCGGTCCGCAATGTGTTAATGTAAGTGGAAAAACTCCAAAATATGAGGAGCGTTGTTTGGTAGTGAAAATAATAATGTGTCGCAAGTTTCCTGGAGTATTTCACTAGTAATTTATGATCCTTAAAATTCAAAGTGATTAATTCGAACAATGATTTATAAATAACAACACAGAATCTGTCGTTGCACTCGTGAATTTGCCCAGTTTGTATTCAATCGGGAAGTTTTTCTAAAAAAAACTAAGAAAATCTAAGCAATGAAATTTTCTCGAAATATGCCGCGAAGAAGTAACCTGTAAGGCAGTGATAACTCACTCAATGATTCTTTAAAAAAACTCGAATAATGTGAATAAATTCGGATATTTACCTCAATATACTGGCCACTGGGCAACATCGAGTTTTGTTATCTTATTTTCAAAAATTCTGAATGGAATATTTGGGCTAGTCTAGAGAAGTCCATACCATCTGATATACTTTTCCTAGATTGATGAGCTTTATCCACATTTTATCAGTGCTGCATAAGTAGGGAAGAGTGGGGATACTTGATCCCCTGTTCTTATTTTCACCATATCTTTTTGGAAAAAATTAGCAACTCGCACCCTTTTACATTTTCTGACCGCATGCAACTTCAAGTTTCTATGCTCCAAAAATAAAATCGATACTTTAACCCGTAGATGAACTAGAAGCATTTTCGTTGGAGTAAAAAATAGCGAAGTTAAGAGAGACTTGATCCTTCATTCAGGAAGCCCTAATCCTTGGAAAAAAATCAAATAAAACCCCAAGAAAGAATGTCAATTGACTATTTTGGTCGTGTTTGTTCTCATTTCACTATTTATAACTGACAGAAGAAGAAAATTCTATAATCTTAATCTTGTCTCAACGCTGAAGATATTGCATACTTAAAGGCGCTATTTTCTATAATTAAGAGAAAATTAATTATATTGACCCTTTTCTTCAAACAATTGTTGGATAAATATTAGTTATTGGATAAATATTAGTAATCTCGTAATCAGCAATAATCTCGATCAATTCAGAAAAAGAATATACCGTTTCCAACTTTAGGGATCAATTGAACCCACAATCAACATTTTGGAAAACTCTTTCTGAAAAAAGTAGAGTTCTCTCGGTTCTATTTTTTAAATTTTGTGCTAAAAATTTGCATAGTGCAACAGATAAAATAGCTACTTAAGTTATCGATCAAAAGTTTGGGCTCACCCCCCAGTAAGGTGTATCGGCAAAAAGCTTGGGATCATGCGAAACATGCAATTTAATTTCGTGCGTGTCTCTGTCATCAAACATTTTATCGCTAATCTGATAATTTATATTTCATTCTCATGAGTTGTTTTCGCTTCTTGGATATTTAGTGACAATGTTTTTTTCAGACTAACTTCGTTAAAACTTTAGCTATAGTTTGATCATTTTTTGATAATTTTCACCAAATAGCCGGTATATTCAATAAATGCCTGCAATCTTGTTTCGACTATAACTTTATTATCTTACGAGTTATTGCAATTAAGTTTGGCTCCATGTTTGATGGATCAACCAACATATCTCGATCCTTTTTGAAGTAAAAAGACTTGAGCCTTTAAGTGTTAAATTGCTTTGGGGGCCGTTCAAATACAAAGTGGACAAAAAAATGAAATTTTTACTCCCTTCTCCCTCACCGTGCACAAGTGTGGATATTTGGCAACCCCTACCCCCATTCCCAAGATGTACACCTGAAGATTCGATTTTTGTTGCCTACATCTAATACTACATTTTCATTTCTTGGTTTATTTCTCATTGCAAGCTCCAATTTACAGAATGCATCTCGATTTGAGATTCTCAATAGCCCATAATTTTTTTCTGAAGTAAAGATATCGAAACTGTCCAATTATTAACAAACACTTTTCTCAAATAGTGATAAGAAATGAGAATCATTAAAATTTTGGTGAGGGTCTTACCCTGATATGAAGATTCCCAGAAAAGATATTGTGGATAACTTGAAGATTTTTTTTACATTTTCTTCTAAGGCAATGTGTGTTTAATTTGCTTTTGTAAAATGACATTTATATCGGAAAATTCTTTAAAAAATTATTAAAATCATAGCTTTTAAACTGCCAAATGTTAAAAGTACGAAAATTATCTTTCTATCAACACTTTTTTGAAGTGACATCTTAGATTCGCAGATTGTTTTATAAAAGGAATTTGTTAAAAGTTTCACTATTTTTCTTGATTTCAAGTTTTTTAAATTACAAACCTCAAAGTATACAAACTTACTAAATACAAGTCTAATTTGCAATTGCAAACTCCCCCCCCCCACCCTTCCTCCTGCATCCTCCACTCTGTTTCTCAAAATAAACGTTTTTTCGCCAGATATTTACGATCCTTCTTATTGGTTGATTTTTGAAAATTTGGAAAATCACCCCCCCTCCCAAGAGACCACTCTAGGACCGCCCCTGTGTAACTGTAATCGAAATCTACAATCGCACAAAAAAAATCGTTTAAATTTAAATAAAGGTGAAAAACATTTACCAGAAGTTTAAATTTTATTTTCACAATAGCCGTTACTGAACTTTTCGACCGTAAGAAGAAAAAAAAGTCGATGCTTATCAATTGCATATATATTTGCATTTGTTTAGACATTTTCTCCATTAGCTCCTGAATAAAAGCTTCTTTAAAATAAGTTTTGCATGTTTTAAAGAAACTACTACTTTTTTGTAGTATTTTTTAACCCTAAATGTATGCAGAACCCTTATGTTTTTTTCTTTTAAAACATTATTGACAGAAAAAACGTACAAGTTAATTCGAACAAAACCAAAAATAACTGCCAATGGTGCTTTATGCGTTATAAAATCACAAATATATCAATAACTATAAATCTTCCAACGTTTTCATTTGATTTTGCATTAAAAACAAAGTTTGTTGCTTCTTACCTCTTTTTCTCAGTAGGGTGAAGATCGAAAGTTTTGTAAATTTTAAAATAACTGGTGAAACCAATAACTTTGCAGACTTCGTCAATTTCATGTCCCATCACCCTTGAAACTTTTGATATACAAGATATCTGCGAATATTACGTTTTTAGAAGCCATTGAAGTTGAAAAGTGTCGCATGATGCCCCTGTTGACGGTATTCGGTGTTCCGAATATTCGGTCTAATAGAAATTTGGCTGATATTTGGCCAAGATCCCAAAATATAACAGAGAAATGCTTTAAACATGAGCTATTTAACAAAGTATTTTTCACATTTGCAGAACCGTTATAATTTAGTAAGGCAGGATAATTAAACACGAGTTGGAATATACTCTCTGGAGCCACCATATTGATATACAGTTTGTTAGATAGACATTCTATTTTTCTTCAGTAAAGCATAATTCCACATAGAATATCAAACTGATATCAACAAAAGGTTTAGCTAAAATGAAAAAGAATGTACAATATGTATAGAGTTTAATAAGTCTAAGTCATGCGCGGTCCTATGGGGGGGTGATCGGGGTGATCACCCCCCCCCCCCCCCCCCCCCCCCAAGCGGCAAAAAACCGTTATAAAATACCCGAAAAAGCTCGAATGTTTATAAAAAGTTGGAACTTTTCTTAGTTGATGTGTTTTTAAATTTTCAAAATTTTCCACTCCGTGGGGGTGTTTATTCAACAAAAAAGTTAATTTATCACTTGAAAGGCTGAATATTGGGAAAAGTCGGTCCACCAAACTCAAGTAGCTGTAACTTGTGATTCCCTGGACTGAATTATACCAAATAACTTTTGTTGATAAGTAACTCAACAAAAGTATGTTGTTGAGAGTTGATTTTGAATGTGCTTTTAATGAAATGTAGGGACAACTTTTTTAAAATTGTCACTAATTTCCTTCATATGCCTAAATTAACACGAGCAAATCGTAATTAATTTTATATTTGCTTCGAATTCGGAGCTTCTAAATTCTTGATTTTGTTTTGAATTTTAATGAAATAACAAATTTGAAAAAGTCATATAGGGGGGTGAATATGGTTATGACACTGAAATAATGTAAATATTTGTTCTGTTGTCATCATACATTTATTGCCTTCAATATACAATTTCTTTTTTATTTGCTCAGATTTAAAGAAAACAATAGAAAAAAATCATTAAACTATAAACGTACGGATTCATGTGATTGTCAATTTTCTTTATTTTTAGAAATTTCTACCATGTTTAATGGATTAACAGATCTTGGTCGTTCTAAGAAGTAAAAAAAAAACCTTTGGCCTTCAAGTGTTAAATTACCTTTATTGTAAGAAATTTGAATTTAAGTCAAATTATCCATCGGAGTGATCAGTTTCCAGTAGGGGTTTAAGAAACGACCATCTAACTTTCTAATCTTTCTTTTTGTCTTTTAGTCACCAATATTTAAAATTCAATCGTAATAAACAACAAGTATTGATGCCGCATTAAATTCATTTTTGATGAAGTTTTGAGCAGCGAAAAGATTACCATTTGTTTTTTTTTGTATTTCAAAATATTTTTAAAAAAATTTATCAATTCAGAATCAGGAAAAATCATTCTAATAAAACTTCACTTAAAGAATAAAAAGCTAATACATATCTGAAATTAAAATACAAATTTGAATTTAAAATTTAGTTTTTTTCTTTTGTTTACAGCTGGTTTATTGAGAATTTTTAAACTTTATAAGGTCATATCAGATGTCTAATGTTAACCTCATTTTAAAATCTAAAGTATAGTGCTATTTTCACTAGTGTTTAATACAAGGAATCCTAGACTTATTGCAAAATCAGAATTCAGATTCTGAATCACAGTAAAGATTCTCTTTGGCGATTTTTTCCACCCTCAATTTTCCACCATTGAAGTATGAATTATAAACTAAAAATGATTAACCTACATTATGAAATTAAAAAACAAAAATTTAAATTTCAGATCTGATTTTATTTAATTCTGTTTGAAATGTTTCACATCAAACATTCATATTATGGATGACCATGAAAAAAATTCAAGTACTGCCAAACAGAAATCGAATATAAAATATTCGTAATAAAAGTTTAAATTTTAAAAAAAATTTTCAAGAGATTTCAGCAACAATAAATCGAAAAAAAAGATCACGTGTTATCACTCACGTGCGTTCCCTATGAGTTTTTAGAGCCAAAAAAAAAAACAAAAATGTATTTATAAAATCTGTTTCAATATGAAGGAATTGGTTTTGGCGATAGAGATTCAAATTCATCTCCAGAACCCAAAATCTGCATTCAAAACTATAACGCAAGGAAACAAATCCCATATTTTCCGAAGTGCAAAGAACTTGAAAACTGATTTTCACATATTTAGGAGCACAAAATGCAAATTTGTATTTTTAATCAGCTCTTGATTCCGGTATAAATTTTGAAAATACAAGGTTCATTGAAAAAAATTTTGCACTTTTTAGCAAAAGTGTAAAATATCAAAAAGATTTAGAAAAAAAGATTTTAACTTAATGATTAATTTTAATGAAGACTGTGAGTAATTTACCATGAGAAAAAATAATAGATGTAAGTATCTGTTCCCATTTTGTAAAATAAGATAATTATCTAGACGAAATATGTATTATTTTTTTCGGTTATTTGTTACTTTTTGGCATTTTTCCCTCTAATCTGTATTGTTGAATGAATAATGGATAATGAAAAGATTTTAAATATTTTTTGTTGTTCATGTAGGTCTACTCCTATGTTTTAAAATTAATGAATGCCAGAGAATAAGAAGGGAGAAAAAAAATCTGACAAAAAATCGAGTTTGAGACGAAAAAATCTTCCAAATTCAGTTTGCATGCGCTTAATTTTTCCCTTGTCAATTAAAACTATCCCCTTATCATTCCACTATTTTTTCGGCAACAAGGCAATCTATCATGCTAAACAGTCAGAAGATCTTTTAGTGCTTTCAGCTTATCTACACAATAATATTGAAATTTTAAATTAAAATTTAGCTTAAGGTTTGATATTCTGAATTCGAAAGCTTGGCCATTTCAATTGCAAATAATTGAGACTCTTCACTGAAAAAAAGTATAACATTCGGAATAAACCCTTCGTTTCATAATTTTTTTTATAGCAGAAAATTATTATCAAATGAAGAATTATGTGAAGGTATGTACCTACATGAACAATTAAAAAGATTAATCACTTTTTTTTATAATGTGTTTTCATAATCGGTTTATTCTACTAAATTTATATTCAAAGTGTTTATTTTATATATTGGGTTTCCAAATTTGAAAATAATAATACTAAATTTCCAAATCACGATTCAGTAAAATACCCCAATTAAAAATTTAATGCCCGTTAGTCATGCTTGTTAATTAGTTTTTCAGCTAATAATCAAAAGGTTTGAAGAACCTCTTAGCTGAATGAAACTATGATTTCAAAGTAGTCGAAGATTCCTTTGAATTCAGCTACAGTATTTGAAAGACCCAAATACTAGTATTTCACTAGCTACTTGCTAGCATCCTCAGTGGGTTATCGACTAGTCGATAACCCACTGAGGATGCTAGCAAGTAGCTAGTGAAATACTAGTATTTGGGTCTTTCAAATACTGTAGCTGAATTCAAAGGAGTTTTTCGGCCTTATTGGCGAAAAATAAAATACTTCCGAAAAATTATAAAATATGAAAGCGCCAATATTTAGAAGCTCAGGAAAAAAAATGAAGATAGCTTGAATGTTTTTTTTCTACATTTTCATCTCTCAACAACGTGTGTATTATTTTCATTGAAAAAATTACATTCATAACGAGAAAATCTTTACAGAGCTCTTGAAGTGACAATTTTCAAACACCAGATATACTTACAAATTAAAAAATAAAAATAGCAACATATTTTCGCGGTGGATATTATAGATTCGCTGGTTGTTAAATAAAAGGATGTGTAAGTTGTGTAGACGAAGATTGAAATGAGTAAATTGATAAAGTTTTCATTATTCATCTCTTGTTTCATACTTTTTTAAATACATGTTGTTCAGTGAAATTCATGAGGGAAAAAGGAGCATTGCGCCGCTTAGACTGTAGACTCATTTGCAACCATAATTGTTTTTTCACTAGATATTAACGTTCCTTTATATTGACTGATTTTTGAAAATAGGAAAATCACCCTGCCCCCCCCCCCCCCCCCCCCAAGAGCCAGCACTAGGACCGCGCCTGGTCTAAGTACGAAAAATCAGCGTAAAGATATGGAACTTGCACACAAAAATTATCAATTTTACGATTTTTCAACAACAAAGCTTAGTGAAAATAATAAAGAGTTTTGAATCGTCAGCTACATTTATCATTCTTCATTATCGACCGAAGTCACCTGATCTGAGCGAAGACAATATCGGATGAAAATAATTGTGCATTGCAGATTTTGAGCACGAGCGTTGTATATTTAGAAAAACTTAAAAAAATCGTGCATTCTACATTTAAGGTCAAAAGTATTGTCGAATGTCTAAAATTTATATGAAAGAGTGAGGAATCATTGTCCACTTTTTTTCTATACTTCATAACTTCTTTATTATAAAAGATAAAACAAAAAAATGGCATAGTTTTTACATTTTTAACGTATCATTCGGCAAATTTTTTTTTAATTTTTAGTAAGTTATTTTCCCCAAGTTCTGACTGTTTTAAAAAAAGCTATGTTTTTTGTATTTTTTAAAATGGTGAAGAATCGTGGGCCACCAAATCCAAATTGACCAAATAACATGCACAGTTTATTAGTTGACCCAAAACTGAAATTTCATAATGCATTAAGTTATTTTAAAGCAATTTCAGATGAGGAATTGAAAAAGAGAGTTGTGTATGATCGAATAATTCCTAAATCCTGTCTCGCGAAGGTTTCCGAAAAAAATCCTTTTATAGGATGGACAACATATTTTTCATAACTCTTCATTTAGCATAAGAAAACTTGACAAATAGGAAAAACGTATTTTCCTATTTTTTCTGATGTTTGAGTTCTGAATGTGTAAAAAAACATACAAATATAGGTGGCCCAAGATACCCCACAAAATGTGGCCCACGATTCCCCACAAGCAATGATTTGCAAATTGGTTGTGTTTGTGTTCCTTTTCCACGTGAAAGAATATGACAAAACTATGATCATAAGCGTATGAGCGTATTTTTGTTTTGAACTGTAGGTTCCACATCAATTGCATCAAAAGTGGGGGCTTGTTTAATTGTATAAGTAAATTTTTCTTAATTTTTTAAGCTTGATAAATAAAAGAAGCATATGATGCGTATATAAGCCAACAGCATATAGAAAAACACGCCCACGTCTCCCCATGGCCTACGTTATCCCACTCTCCCCTACTAATTATACTGAGGCAGTTTTGGAGTTTTATTTTTTATGGAGAAAATAAAACACCTGAAAAAGTTCTGTTTCTATCTACAGAGGCAGAAAACCGAGAAGGTTTATCTCAAAAACAAACTGTAGACTTATTACATGCTTGGTTGCACATTTTGGCATGGTGATTTCTGGTAGACCAAGATTTCAGCTGCCAATGAATTGATTCTGAGACTCACAGTTTTTTTTTAACTACCCTACCAGACTGAGTCGATTTAGGTTTCTTTTTTAATTTTTCAGACCTTGGGGTCTAAAAGCTTCATTTTGGTCCAAAACTCATCCATGATTTTTTGCAGAATTTTTAAGTAACTTTTACATCAGTAAATTTGAACTTTTCGGTTTGTATGGGAAAATCGAATACTTTGTTCAGAAAAATCAACATCATTTTTGTTTCTCCTGTGGAACCGAGGCTACAAATTGTTTGGGTGCCTATTTATAAATTCTTTCAAGGAAATTTTCCGCTGAACAACT
>NW_026598879.1:0-22883 GCF_029784155.1 Uranotaenia lowii
ACTTATCGATTCTAATCTTCTTCTGAGCACTCAACCATTATGCTTGCTACTTCAAATCATGAGAGCACTTGAAAGTTTCTTCAGACTTTTTCGCAAAACTGCTTCCAAGCTAGCGTAAACAAATCGAGCGGAGAAGATGAAACGTAAAAGTTGCTCAAAACTTCCCCAACATCGGGAGCTAATTAGCTAATGGCGTCAACTTGACTTGCTAGGCAACAACAGCACACACCAAAAATGGTTGGTTTGCGCCAGCCAGCTAGAACTGATACACTTCAAATTTCACTTTCAATGGAGCTTCTTGAATGGTAGCGCTCGCCGTTCTATCTCTAAGCTTGAAGTATCTTTCTTCTGGTGGACGGAGTAGGAAAAATGCTTCTCCAGGGCACTTGTTTCATGGCCAGAAGTGGGCAACAAAAAATAAACGAAAAACATCATTCAGTTAAAGATTGCAAAATATCTTGCAGGAAAAGTAGCCAGCATCGCTCCCGGGAAAAACGGCCAAAGGGTGGAAGAAATTTAAAGGAGCGAAAGCTCTGCTTTGCCTTGGAAAGAACTTATGCATCAAACTAAATTAAGAAAGTTGGCCAGAGAGCAGCGAGTTTTGGAAAAATATGTCCAATGGCAACAGCGTGCAGCTCAGTGGGATGGGAATAGACAACAAGTGAAACTCTGGTTGCAATGTTTAGACAAAGTTTAATGAAACATAAATGAAGGTAGGTATCGTAAATAGTCTGGGGAAAAAACACCGTTTTTTCGAGGCTAAAAACCTCTGACTTTTCGTAAGAAGAATGTTTAGCAACACCTCCACTTTTCGATAAGTTTACAACTGTGCAGCAGGAGAACAAAAAACACCAATTGTCAAAATTGTCAAAATTGTCAAAATTGTCAAAATTGTCAAAATTGTCAAAATTGTCAAAATTGTCAAAATTGTCAAAATTGTCAAAATTGTCGAAATTGTCAAAATTGTCAAAATTGTCAAAATTGTCAGAATTGTCAAAATTGTCAAAATTGTCAAAATTGTCAAAATTGTCAAAATTGTCAAAATTGTCAAAATTGTCAAAATTGTCAAAGTTGTCAAAATTATCAAAATTGTCAAATTGTCAAAATTGTCAAAATTGTCAAAATTGTCAACATTGTCAAAATTGTCAAAATTGTCAAAATTGTCAAAATTGTCAAAATTGTCAAAATTCTCAAAATTCTCAAAATTGTCAAAATTGTCAAAATTGTCAAAATTGTCAAAATTGTCAAAATTGTCGAAATTGTCGAAATTGTCCATATTGTCAAATCATCAAAATTGGTTATATTGTCAAAGTTGTCGAAAAATGACACAAAAATGACACAAAAATGACACAAAAATGACACAAAAATGACAAAAAAATGACACAAATATGACACAAATATGACACAAAAATGACAAAAATAAAAAAATTTACACAAAAATGACAAAAATAACACAAAAATGACAAAAATGACAAAAATGACAAAAATGACAAAAATGACAAAAATGACAAAAATGACAAAAATGACAAAAATGACAAAAATGACAAAAATGACAAAAATGACAAAAATGACAAAAATGACAAAAATGACAAAAATGACAAAAATGACAAAAATGACAAAAATGACAAAAATGACAAAAAATGACAAAATGACAAAAATGACAAAAATGACAAAAATGACAAAAATGACAAAAATGACAAAAATGACAAAAATGACAAATATGACAAAAATGACAAAAATGACAAAAATGACAAAAATGACAAAAATGACAAAAATGACAAAAATGACAAAAATGACAAAAATGACAAAAATGACAAAAATGACAAAAATGACAAAAATGACAAAAATGACAAAAATGACAAAAATGACAAAAATGACAAAAATGACAAAAATGACAAAAATGACAAAAATGACAAAAATGACAAAAATGACAAAAATGACAAAAATGACAAAAATGACAAAAATGACAAAAATGACAAAAATGACAAAAATGACAAAAATGACAAAAATGACAAAAATGACAAAAATGACAAAAATGACAAAAATGACAAAAATGACAAAAATGACAAAAATGACAAAAATGACAAAAATGACAAAAATGACAAAAATGACAAAAATGACAAAAATGACAAAAATGACAAAACTGACAAAAATGACAAAAATGACAAAAATGACAAAAATGACAAAAATGACAAAAATGACAAAAATGACAAAAATGACAAAAATGACAAAAATGACAAAAATGACAAAAATGACAAAAATGACAAAAATGACAAAAATGACAAAAATGACCAAAATGACAAAAATGACCAAAATGACCAAAATGACAAAAATGATAAAAATTACAAAAATGACAAAAATGACAAAAATGACAAAAATGACAAAAATGAAAAAAATTGAAAAAAATGACAAAAAGACAAAAATGACAAAAATGACAAAAATGACAAAAATGACAAAAATGACAAAAATGACAATAATGACAAAAATGACAAAAATGACAAAAATGACAAAAATGACAAAAATGACAAAAATGACAAAAAAGACAAAAAAGACAAAAAAGACAAAAATGACAAAAATGAGAAAAATAACAAAAATAACAAAAATGACTCTGAAATGACGCAGAAATGACGCAGAAATTACACAGAAATTACACAGAAATGACACAGAAATTACACAGAAATTACACAGAAATGACACAAAAAGACACGAAAACACACACATAAATGACAGAAAATTGTCGCTAAAATCACACAAAACAGTTACAAAAATGTTTCTGAAGTGACACGAGAATTGTATCATTGTAAATTATACAAAAATGATACAAAATTGACACAAATATGATAGATAAATGATAAAAAATACAATGATACAAAAGAATGAAGAATGACACAAAAATTATAAAAATTACACAAAAATGGCAAAATAATGACCAAAAAATTACACAAAAATGGCACACAAATAGTACAAAAATGACAAAAAATTACCAAAACGAAAATGATTAATGGGCCACAATTGATTAAAAATGCATTCGTTTCCTATTGGGATTGATGCAGCTCGGAAATTTCTTCAAATTAAAAGTGTCGAGTATTTGACAAACTTTTTAAATTGCCACACGCAAATACCTCCAGCCATCTGTAAGTGGTCTTCTGAAATGGATTTTTTCGTCATTTGTTTTGCAAAAAAAACTTCAACCTGTCTCCAGCGATTAAAGCAGTTGATTGTGCAGCGCAAAAGTTTTTTCCTTCCGGATTTCAAGGGCCCGAGAACTTTGTGCGGTTTTGCCTGTTAACCGGTCAGAAGGTAAGACGAGTAGATGATAAAAAAATGGTATGAAACTTATGTCCCGTCCACCGCGGCGAGCGGCTGTGGAAAATTACTGTTGTGGTTTTACTTTTTCTTGGTCCTTTTTTCCTGGAACAGGGGAAAAGTTCCAACGTTTGACCGTTTGAAACTAGTTAGTTTGGTGGTCAGTTGGGGTTTTTTTTTGCTTGCCTCGGGAAACAGAGCTTAAACAAAAAGAGAAAGAAAATATTGCTGCCTGAGGGAAAGTTTAACTGAAGGAGAATTCTTTTGGCTGTAAGGGGAAAAAGTTGAATCCCTTCCAATTTGACTGCCTCAAGCTGTTTGCTGCCTTGAATTGTGTTTTTTTATCTTCCATAATTGTAGTTAAATTGAGAAAAATGGTTTTGTTTGGATGTTGTTTTTTTTATTTCGTGTTAGATTTTTACTAGATTAGTCTCATATCAGTGTGTCTTAGCATGTTTCATAAATCACTTACGCTTAAACTACATTAGCTAACAACTAACAATTAAAATGTGTGTTCGATGTTCATCATATGATAACATAATTTTCAATGTAGAATAATGTCGTGTTGTATTGCATGTCACCTAGTTGATAGAAATATTCATTCAACACGAATGAGTCCTTGAATAGTGCACCTGGAAAAGCACACAATTTTCTAAAAACCCATTCCGGTCCCCCAAAAACGACACCATCCAATTCCTGTCCAGTGTCCTTGCGTCCCCGAAGTCCCTCGAAAAAAAGGTGTGCCGTTTATGGCAAAGTTTGCATAACAAGCGCGCTGCAAATTGAGAGTGAAAATGCTGCATGCAAACATGACCGTTGCAGCACACCGGAAAGAGTCCCTCAGCTAGAAACAGAACCCAAACTCCCATCCAGAGGACCGGACAAACCGGGCTTTGAATCTGTAATCAAGCGTCAGTTCATGTTACCGACTAAATAAAATGTTATTTTTTTTCTCTCCCACGTTTTCTCTACTATCATCTCATCGTCGTTCCTAAACCGTGACGTTGCCGACGTTCCATCAATTCACACCTCGTTGATCCGGGTGTTCCACCAAAAAAAAAAACAATCAACTCACCGGAACATCATCAAACAGCTCAAATAACCCAGTGGAACCTGATCTTCTACGGGACGGAAGTGCCGGCCCAGCCGGATGATCCGGAACGGCTGGGGAAGCCGGGCCTGGCCGATAACAGCAACTATGGCGGCGAAATCGAACACAACTCGCTCGAGTTTGACAAGGGCATCAGCGACCAGTGGCGGAATGTGCAACAGGTGAGTTGGTTTTACATTTTAATACAATTAGTAATGTAAACAGTTTCATAAACCTGAATCAGGTGAAGTTTAAGAAGAGACTTTGTTAAGACTGAACTCGAAAAAAATTCAAACGCTTTCTTCTAAGCATAACTCTGTATATGCATAGAAATTGATTTAATTTCCGTGCTAGGTTTTAAGCAGGTTTGAGCAACTGGAATAATAATTATCTTAAGGGAAATTTTCACAAAAATTCCAACCATCCGCCGGATTTGGCCGGATCATAACTTTTAATAAAATAAAATTTCAGTGGAACTGTTTTTGGGAAATATTCTTTAGAATATTTATGAAGTACTAGCTGTTCTCGTTCGAACTATGTTTCGCTGTAACTTTTAATATGTACATAATGAGGAGTTTGTGAAAAAACAACACTAATTAATTTTTAAAACAACACTAATCAAAATTCAAATATCTTGGAAACGTGTGGATACTTTTGAGTGATATATTTACAAAAAATATTCTTGAGGTTAAAAGAAATTAGTCCATGTTTTTTCACAACGATATTTTAATGTGTGTGTGACATATTGAACAAAGTATGTGGAAAAATTGCAAAAATCAAATTTATTGATTCTTTTGAAAAAAGTAGTTTTTGGAAAATCGACGCTTTTTCTTCAGATTTGCAAATTGTAACAAATTTTTTTATCCTCAATCAATCACAAACACCTTCCTGCACGAAATTTACATGATTTGGAAGAATTTGCAAAATCGTATTGAAATACATTATGAATTTCAAAAATTATTTTTCAATTTTTGGAGATTGAAACGGCTTATTCAGTCATTTGTGGGAATAAAAACGAGTTATTTTTATTATTGTCCAAACGTTTCGGCCATTTATTGTGGCCTTCTTCAGTGGGTAACTGTAAATTTATTGTAATTTTGTAACATTGTCTAAATTTGTGTTATGTGAACATATTTTGTACTCACTAATTGTCAGGTTCGTTTTTAGTCTAATTTTTGTGGTAATTAAATATTGTAGTTCGAATTTTGTCTGTGAATACTGTATCAAATATGTTAGTTTGAAAAATTGAACGTTTCCTATTTTTTTAAACTCACTGCGTCGAAAATTGAAGTATGAACAGCTATCTACACGGGATTCCACCCAAACGAACACCGAGAAAGCGAGCATGAGAGAGAACTGTACCGCTCTTCTGGCTCATATCATTGATGAAGGCCACACGATGGATCTCGAGAAAGCCAGAGTCATTGATAGAACCAGAAGATCGAGCGCTCTCCCAATCCTGGAAATGTGTCACATCTACACAAACACGAACACATTAAACTTTAGAACCGACGTAAACAACCTCAGTTCCACATATGCAAACATCCTACAATGTACAACCACACGAAAACAAAAAACAAATGTTAGTAATATAGCAATAACCAATCACGATCAAAACACTAACACACAAAATCCGAGTAGCCATTAGTAAACAAAGCGCTGCCGCACAGTTTATCTAATGGTGAAGCGTTGCGGTTCAATTTTCGACGCAGTGAGTTTAAAAAAATAGGAAACGTTCAATTTTTCAAACTAACATATTTGATACAGTATTCACAGACAAAATTCGAACTACAATATTTAATTACCACAAAAATTAGACTAAAAACGAACCTGACAATTAGTGAGTACAAAATATGTTCACATAACACAAATTTAGACAATGTTACAAAATTACAATAAATTTACAGTTACCCACTGAAGAAGGCCACAATAAATGGCCGAAACGTTTGGACAATAATAAAAATAACTCGTTTTTATTCCCACAAATGACTGAATAAGCCGTTTCAATCTCCAAAAATTAAAAATCATCCAGTCGAAAAACAATACCAAAATTATTTTTCAATAATTTAAAGAATCCCGAGACCGAAAAATAGCCAAAATTATTACAAAACATCAATCTCACGATCGAAAACATATAATTATTTTGAAAATTTGAAGGGCCATTCCTTTTATGATATTCAAAATAACGACTTCAAACCTGTTCAGATGTGTTATTCGAATTAAAATGTTAGTATTTCACTGAATCAATAACTGCTATTCTCATTTTAAAAAAGTCATGCATTAAAGGGTTAAAAAGTTAACGACCCCTCTTCCTGTAGTCTAATACAAAAATTGAAATCTGTAATCAGCATTGTCTGCCCTGTAATACATCCGTGTATGAACTTTTGTCTCGATCCGATGAATAGCATCATTTCACAGTTGATATGGATGCCCCCTTTTTCCGTCGTCTAATACAAAGTTTTAAATTAGAAATAAATTCCTCGTCTTTTCACACTCTCGTGCTTCATGGACTGTAAACGATCCCTTTTGCCAGCACCTTACACAAAATTGAATACCTGATTTCGATTGCCCATCTCCTATAACATCCGTGTGCCAATTTTTATTCGAAACCCGTATAATAACGTCAATATCCCTAAAAACAACGAACAATCAATATAGACGACCTTCTTTACCGACCCCTTACACGAAATTTGATGATTGAAATAAATTGCTCGTCTCGAAAAACACCCGTGTGCTAATTCTCATTTCAATCGCCAATATTCCAAAAATATAGTGTACAGGTAATATGGACGACCCCTTTGGCGGGCGCCTTACACAAATTTTGAAACCTGAAATCAATTGCTCGCCCTTTAAAAGCCCCGCGTGCAAATTTTAATTCCAATCCAATGCACACATAGAGTATCAAAATGCTCTAAAAAAATATATTTAGATTGTATAAACGGTTTTTTGCTTTAACATCTACTAATTTTTATAAAAATATTTCTGCTTTTGTGCAGATAATGGTACAGATAATAAACGATTTGACCGACTCATGTGCTCAAACATGTTAAGGGAGAGTGGGGTATCGTGGGCCATGAGGAAACGTGTGCCATCCTTAATACCTTGGAAGTGTGTTGTCTTGCTCTTTCACATGGAAAACGAATTTCTCATGAAAAACCAATAAGTCAGTCAAACGCATCAAATTTACTAATTTTAACTTGTGTGTGTGTCGGTCAAATGAGTGTTGTTATGCTTTATTTCTCACCATTCTCAAATATTCCCTGTTGTAAAATACTGCAGCTAAAAATACTTTTTAAACAATAAATGCATTTTAATTCAACAATATTGTTTACACCAGTTACCAGGATTTTTAAACCTCCCATAACTTGCCGGAAACAGCAATAAAAAAATTGAAAGCGACCCATCCTGTCCTGAATCAGCGCAACGAGCTTTTATTTTGGATGGAAACTTGTATGGGAAAATAAAAAAAAAATATTCAAAAATTGCCAGAGATATACTGAAAGTTCAAAAGTATTTAATTCTTGATGAGAAATATTCCTTGATTGTTGCAGTACAATTCATGTGAACAAAGCTCATACCTAACTTGTATCCCAGATAAGATATTCATGTTATATTTTATTTTTCAAAAAAAAAATTTCAAATTTAAGCGTATTTGACTGCTTATTTGAAAGTTTTGTATTCGTAGGATGAGAATTAATATTCTCAAAAAACTACTTTGTATAGCCAGGGAATTTATTGATTTATATAACCTTTGCAAAAACATTTCATGAAATTATTAATAGCTTCAGAAAGCATGGTCTGCCATTTTTAAATACTTTTTAATGGATTTACAATGATACTTGGTGACTCAAAAGGCATCGCAAAAACATATGAAAGCAAAAAGTCATTTTTGGCAGCGCACAGTGGTCCAATTCTCAAGAAACCTGGCAAAAAGTCTGTTTTCAACATTTTTCGCTCTGAAATCTTTTAAAATTGTTCAATGATTATAATTTCACTAAAATAACATATTATTTGAATATTTTCTGTGAAATTTCTGTTTTTTTGTTGTTACTGTTAAAATTTATAGATTTGTCAAGGCTTAGTAAGTAAATTTTTATATTAAAATATTCCTTCAGATTGCTGCAAAAACTCTCATATCCTACAAAGGTTCATTGAATCTAAAATTATCACAAAATTACAATACATATGAAATGAAATCAAAAAAGTTTGACATGCAACGCTCTGGTGCTGATAACTTTTTTAATTTTTCATTTATTAACGTGTCAATATAGAATTTTTATGACAGTTGATGATTATTCAACATTTTCACCAATACTGATCAAAATTTCGAAATGAAAGTATGTAGGCTTTTTTTAAATGATCATTGATTCTACCAATGGTTGTTTTAACACAAAATACTTATTATATTTACATTTTAAACGAGGAAAACAAAATTTGTACTTCATATTTTCTTAATTTTCCAATTTAACTTTAAGTTTTTATTTTTTATTTTATGTCATATTGCTTATCTTCAAAATAATACCATAAAAGTTTTTTACTATTTTTCGAGTTTCAATTGGTTCTCATGAACCAGCAAAAAAGGTTCTCTGATTTGCTCAATAATCAGAAGAATATTTGAGAAACCGTAATTTAATTGTGTTTTGAGAGTTATTCTTTATTGAAAAAATAACACAGATATTCATATTCATAGTGCTTCAAAATATTAAAAGGATGTTTTATGAATGGATTTTTGAGAAAACTCAACCTAGAGATCCAATTAAATATCAATTTAGTTCGTGATCCGGGAGGTTATAGGCTCAGAAGTCAAATTTGAAGAAAAAAGTGGTTCAACTCTTTGAAATCTTTCTCCAAAAATGGCAAAAATAAGGTAGCCCAATTTGCAATATTTTGTTGTCCAGAAATGTGGGAATCTATTCAATGTAAAATAAGAGTTTTTTTATCAATATTTGAAATTGAAAAACCAAAAATATTTATCGTTTTTTGGAACTAGATTCCATACAAAAAATTTCAACTTTATTCCAAAAATCTTTTTTTTTTACATAAGGTGTAAAATTTGCCTAACAAAAATATAAAAATAATTGCAAAGCAAAATATATTCGCGATTAGAAAATATATTCGTTTTTCAATGTAAGCAAATCTTTGCGAAATATTCAAAAAATATTCAAACTTTTCTCAGCATTTCTTTGCAAACTCCTAAACGGGTAAACTTATGACTATCATTTTCATGGTTTCATGTAGCTTAAAAATGACGGAACACGATGAAATATTTGGATGATAATGAGCGCTTCAAAAATCGACTTTCTGCCCGCTTTTCTGGGTTTTGGACAAACACAAAAATTGAACATACATACAGTAAGGGGCAAAATAAAGTGTCCAAATTATTTTTTAATCATTTCTTTTATTTTTCTGGTTTAAATTCAACGAAAACACATCGTAGTCATTTATAAAATATTTTTTATCATGTTCTTTTCAATTTTTGTGAATGTTGCACTGGTAAAAAAGAAAGTTTTTCAAATAAAAAAAAAAACAGTTAACTTTCAAAAAAAAAAATGGGCAAAATAAAGTGTCCAACTCAAAAATCGATATAATTTCGATAAGTTTCCATTGCGAGGCCCCTCGAATTTGTTTGTTTTGTGTATTTTGACGTTTCATAAACAACTGGCTTGGCTCTGGAGTGTTCAAACAGGTGTCTACATTCGAAAAAGTTGAAAAATATGGAGAACGCAAAAATTTCTAATTCCATTCCGTGGTCTATCCGGAGACTGGTTGTTCGTGATGTCGATAACGGTCAAACGCACCGGGAGGTGGCCAAGCACTATGAAATCAGCAAGACAGCGGTATCAAAAATCCTGAAGAAGATGAAAACATTCGGATCGGTGGTGAATCGCCCGGGAAGAGGACGAAAGCCCAAGACAGATGCCAGAACGGACAAGAAAATCATTCTTGAGGTGAAGAAAAACCCAAAAATTACGATCCGGCAGATACAGGAAGAGCTCCAACTTTCGGTACCGCGTCGTACTATCCATCGCCGCATCCATGCGAAGGAGTACCATAGCAAGATCGCAGTGAGAAGGCCTTTTATCAGCCAGGTGAACAAGGCTAAGCGGCTCAAGTTCGCCAAGGAACACGCCGATAAACCACTTGAATACTGGAAAACAGTGTTGTGGACCGACGAATCCAAATTCGAGCTGTTCAACCGCAAAAAGCGGGATCGTGTGTGGCGCAAGTCGGGTGAGGAGCTCCAAGACTGCCATATTCAAGGAACAGTCAAGCACGGAGGAGGTAACGTGATGGTGTGGGGGTGCTTTTCTTGGGGTGGGGTGGGCAGTTTAGTAAAAATTGACGGAATCATGACAGCTCAGTCATATTCCAATATCCTGCGGGAAACTCAACAAGACGCGCCTCGAAGAGCGCTTCGTTTTCCAGCAGGATAACGATCCGAAGCATACGGCCAAGCTGACGAAGTCATTTTTCCGTTCCTGCCGCATCAAACCCCTTGAATGGCCTCCACAAAGTCCTGATCTGAACCCCATCGAAAATCTGTGGGCCATCCTCGATACTCGGATTGATAAGACTGGAGTGACAAATAAAAATACTTATTTTGATGCCCTGGAGCGTGCGTGGGAAGAACTCGACCCACAACACTTGCACAACCTAGTTGAAAGAATGCCGAAGCGCTTGCAGGAGGTGTTGCAGGCTAAAGGAGGCCGTACCCATTATTAAATCGTTCTTGTTTGCCTGCAGTTTGATTTTTTTGAAGCTGTACTGATCTGGACACTTTATTTTGCCCCTGTTTTTTTGGAATATTAACTGTTTTTTTTTTCAATCAGAAAACATTTACTTTTTAACCAGTGCAACATTAATAAAAATTGAAGAATGCAGAATCATGCAGAAACTTAGGAATAAACCAAATCATTTAATATTTTACACCAATATTTGGTGACTCAAAAGGGATCAAAAACAAATTGGGAACCATATTGAAAATTTGAAAACGATTTCCACAAATTTTGAATCTTTGTAGAGCAGCAATCAGATTATAGCGGGAAATTTCAATTCCTTTTATAAAATTCAACTACGCATTTGAAAGAAACCGTAAAGGAATATGTTTCAAAATTAGAGTTAAGTTTGATTTGTTTATTTAAAAAAAAATAAGGTTATTCATTTGGCATTCAGTAGTGGCACCAAATCTAAAATGACTAGATAACGTGCGAAGTTTATGAGTTGACCCAAAACTGAAATTTCATAATTCATTTAGTTATTTTAAAGCAATTTCAGATGAGGAAATTTAAAAGAGAGTTGTGTATGATCTAATAGATCCTAATTCATGGTTCGCAAAATTCTTTATATACGATTTATGTTCGTCTCTATCGCATTGTCAAAAATGGACAAAATATTTTTCACAACTTTTTACTTCGCACAAGAAAACTTTGCAGGTAGGAAAAAGGTATGCGTATGAGCATATTTTTATTATGTACTTTAGGTCTCTCACGGATGCAATTTTTCGGGTGCTTGTTTTATTATGTAAGTACATTTTTCTAGACTAGGTAAATAAAAGAAGCAAATGATACGTACATAAGTCAACAACATATAGAAACACATGCTTACGCAAAGCGACGACGATGACAGTTGGATTGAGATTTTTATCTCAACACACAGCTGAGATACTTAGAGTGGCCCACGTTTCCCCATGGCAATTCGAAAATTCTAATGATATTTCAGCAGTTTTTTTACTGATGAGAATATCACAATCATAATCACAATTCTTCTGAAATCCCATAACACCTCTGAATTTTATTGTAATTGGAAATTAACGTAAACTTGCTTGTGACGGTCGCCATGGAGAGAGAAAAAATTACAAAACACAAAAGATTGCACGTGAATAATTGTAGTGTTCAAACGATTTAAAACATCTTATACAGGAGTTAGCAAGTAGTGTACTTTGAGGAAGCTTCTCTTCTCATCTACGCCGAGAGTTCGTGCAATCGTACTAATAATAATTTATTGTCAGAATCAAGTTTCAAAGTTTTCGTGTTACACAATTATACACTTATAGTTTAATTCAATCGAAACAGTAAATTTTAAATTTTAAATTAAAGACTATTTCAAAGAAGGCTAAAGAAATAAACAAATTAAAAACCTCCATTTTCAAGTTTTTAATTTCTCAAATTAAATTATTTTCAACAGAAAATGATGCACACCAACGAAAAAATAGGAAAAAAAAACTATTGCTTTTTTTATGTTACACATATCTGTTGTGAATTTGTTACTTAATAAAACAAAATCAGAAGTTGAATTTCATAAACATTGAATAACGGTTACAATTTCGAAAAATAAAAACAGATAAGAACGTCAGAATGCCAGTGGAAGACATACACTTCTGAGGCGCCTACTGGAAAGCTCATCCTTCCTATGGAAAATTTGACTGCAATATAAATTTTTTACCATGAAAGCAATTTAACACTCAGAGCCCAACATCTTTTTACTTGTTCAAGTATCATGGTAGATTTTATCACATGATAAATCACATGATTCTGTGCATACAAAAGAAGATGAAGATTTTAGTAGCTAAGAAGTTCTAGCAAATTCAAAATTCATAACCATTTGCTTATGAGGGTAAATTGATGTCTTTTTTTCAATTAGTAACCTACGTAAAAATACGCTTTTTTTTATTTCATCAACGAGATTTTTATCTCAACTAACTTTCAAGATATTGAAGTGGCTCACGATACCCCACTCAGCCCTACTTAAAAGTGTACCATAGTCTTTCCAGATCTTATTTACAAAGCAAATAATTTCGAAGATAAAATGGCTGCACTAGGTGTTATGGCTTTGGATTATCCAAAAAACAAACACATCTCTCTTTTCCCATTTAAGAGAAGACCCGTCGTGATTGGAAACATTTCACCCGCACCTGAAAGATGGTACCTAAGTAGTAAAAATTTGAGATCAGCAATGTCAGCAGCAACAATAAACCTTTCACCGGATGTTGTTGGGGTGGGATGATAAGGATCCGTGCAGTGATTCTTCTGCCGGAGTCATTCGATATTTTCCTTCAAGTAGTAAGTTCGAGGTCAAAGAAAATCTAAACGTTTTCCGAACCTTCTCTTGTTGGATGTAAGTAAGGATTGCGGAGGGGCCTTGGGGATCATGTAATCGTCCCATTTGCAGTCGGCAAGCATCTGCTTCTTTCCCACATTACCTACATCTTTCCTTTGCTTCTTGCCTGTTACCGGAGACTTTGTTTACCATAAACAAGAACCACAAAACCCCGCAGGGCTCGATACATATGCACACAAACTTCTACAAATACAAACAAACAATCGTTTGGGAAAGCTGGTTCCGTAAAGATTTTCTTCCTTCGTATGAATGGTTTGTTGCTGGATCCATTTGCAGATCCATTTTCATTTCGGTATCAAGACAGAGAGAGAAAGAGGCCTAAATGGGAGACCGGTCAACGACGAAGAATCTCTGAATGCATGATAGATGTTATTGAATGTACCGACAAACGCTATAAATCTCTTCCATCCATTCGACATCATCGTTATTGTCGGCACATTTCTAAAGTGAAGCTTAGATTTTGAATGGAATTCTCAGCTATTATGGCTAGAATTGAAGTGCAGTGTCCAGTCCATCAATAATTGAAGGAATGAAAACTGCTTCACTCAAGTTTTGAACCGAAACGATCGAAATTTGTACTGTGGAAATCTTTGGAAGCCCTTTGTCCAAATGATAAATTTTCGGGAAGCTTGTGATCTAAATTAACACTTCGCCATGTTTTTCGTTTCCGGTCGGAAATTTGATGTATCGTCTTTCCACAGCCAGGCGGAAATGAAAATATCTTAATAAATCGTTCCTCTAATGGCATTGTCTGTGTGTCGAGCCTTTACATGTTCATGTTCATACTTGTACCCATATCAAGGAACCACTTACAAGACAACCAAGAAGCACTATTAGCCTCGTTTTAGATTCCATTTAGTTTATTGGAAATGTATGTTTTTCAAAACCCGAACCGGAAATAACCGGCCAAACCGACCCATTGTTTCCGGAAGGTCCGGAAGAAAAGGGAAAATGGCGGCGGCCAGCAGTGGTCCCGGGGTTGGGCATAAATAAATTACCTATCTGGTCCTCTGGTCGTCGTCCGGCCGGATATCGTAAGGAAAAGCATCTTTTCTTTGTTTCCAGTCTCTCTGTTTTAGAAAGAAAATTTCGAGAAGAGATGAACTTTGACCGCAAGTCTTACCCGGGTACAAGTTCGAAGTATGCAGAGCTGGTCAGCTTGATGTATGATTTATTTGATCTATTCTAGCAGCAGCAGCAGCAGTGGATCGAGAAAATTTACAGCCATATGCCAATTGAGAACATTCGGATCGATTGAACCGGAAAAGGGTGAATTATTGATGTCGGCTTTTTTTTTACTAAATTCATCACGAGAGATGTGATTAAAGGGTGAGATTAGATCCGCTTGAAGAGAAGGGCTTTTTAACATTCACTAAATTGATTATGTTGGTTGTTTCTTGGGACACAATCTCGAATAAGATCTCCAGAGCCCAAGAAATATGAAGATTTTTTTTTTGTTTTAATTCAATAATGTAGCACGTTTGTTCTTGTGAACTCAGGTTAAAATTTGAGATTTAAAGATTTTTATAACTAAACTGTTTTGATTGAAAAAAATAACTAGAAATCTTCGAATAATACAACGAAAATTGTGCAACACTGAAACTTTACAGTTTGTTTCTGAATATAACTATGATCAGATATGTGCCAAAAATCGCAATTATTTCAGGTAACTACTCATTTCATATTCGTCATAGAGAATAGAGGTCGGGCTGGAGCTGAAATCTTGTGTAAGAATGCCAACCGTTAATTCAAAGAAAAAAAAACTCATCAAATAGCCACTAGATGTCGTTATAAACATACTTAAAGATGAGTGCATGCAAAGGCAAAAAACACTTTTAAGCATTAATATTTAAAAATTGATTGATTGATTGTTTGATTAGAGAGACTTTAAAATTATTTATATTTGAAAATTAATATGCAACCTGTCTGGACGTTTTTGAATGGTTTTTTGTTATGTGTATTTTACACCAATTGCATGAATTTATTAAATTAAATAAAACAATGGACAACATGAAATTCACGAAATAACGTCTAAAGTAGCTTCCAACTTGGATTATCCTGAATGAATTGTGATCTGCGGGAGCTTTATTTTAAAATTATTGTCTTGACTAATCACGGACCCAAATATCAGAAACAAGCTAAATAATTTTTAGAAACTTTGCTGCTTTAGATGGCGATTAATCTTACTTAAGTACTCGATTGGCAGTTAAAAAATATCGATCTAACGATTTAATGGAATGCCTGTAAAATCTTAACCGTTTGTTTGCATTTTTCTGTGCAAACTTCATCTGAATTATAGTTTATCAACGAAAAAAACAACTAAATTCATGAAGAATTTTCACCTTCAAACGTAAAAACGAACTGGCCATATTTATCTCAGATCTGCAGAAACAGCACAACAATAATAATCTCAACAGTCTGAAATAAGCGGATTTTCAACCTTTTTGAGAAAAAGTAAAGATTCACACCATTTAATTGGAATGGTTAAGCCCGCTTAAGCTTAAAACCGTAAACAAATACAAACGCATGCGCAAATGAAGTTAAAACTTAGTTCTGATTTTATATTGAAGCCTGATTTATCCTGTCATGACTTTAAATGGATTTCTGACTTTTGAGAAAAAATGTTGGCAACCCTGCAAGTGATCTTAACTTCGAAGAATCGTTTGAATTTTCGGAAGTTGTAGTCAACGGATTTTATCATCGCACGGCTGACTTTTACTAGCAAACACATTCGTCGTTCTGACGTTCCGACGTTCAAAAATGACAAAAATGACAAAAATGACAAAAATGACAAAAATGACAAAAATGACAAAAATGACAAAAATGACAAAAATGACAAAAATGACAAAAATGACAAAAATGACAAAAATGACAAAAATGACAAAAATGACAAAAATGACAAAAATGACAAAAATGACAAAAATGACAAAAATGACAAAAATGACAAAAATGACAAAAATGACAAAAATGACAAAAATGACAAAAATGACAAAAATGACAAAAATGACAAAAATGACAAAAATGACAAAAATGACAAAAATGACAAAAATGACAAAAATGACAAAAATGACAAAAATGACAAAAATGACAAAAATGACAAAAATGACAAAAATGACAAAAATGACAAAAATGACAAAAATGACAAAAATGACAAAAATGACAAAAATGACAAAAATGACAAAAATGACAAAAATGACAAAAATGACAAAAATGACAAAAATGACAAAAATGACAAAAATGACAAAAATGACAAAAATGACAAAAATGACAAAAATGACAAAAATGACAAAAATGACAAAAATGACAAAAATGACAAAAATGACAAAAATGACAAAAATGACAAAAATGACAAAAATGACAAAAATGACAAAAATGACAAAAATGACAAAAATGACAAAAATGACAAAAATGACAAAAATGACAAAAATGACAAAAATGACAAAAATGACAAAAATGACAAAAATGACAAAAATGACAAAAATGACAAAAATGACAAAAATGACAAAAATGACAAAAATGACAAAAATGACAAAAATGACAAAAATGACAAAAATGACAAAAATGACAAAAATGACAAAAATGACAAAAATGACAAAAATGACAAAAATGACAAAAATGACAAAAATGACAAAAATGACAAAAATGACAAAAATGACAAAAATGACAAAAATGACAAAAATGACAAAAATGACAAAAATGACAAAAATGACAAAAATGACAAAAATGACAAAAATGACAAAAATGACAAAAATGACAAAAATGACAAAAATGACAAAAATGACAAAAATGACAAAAATGACAAAAATGACAAAAATGACAAAAATGACAAAAATGACAAAAATGACAAAAATGACAAAAATGACAAAATGACAAAAATGACAAAAATGACAAAAATGACAAAAATGACAAAAATGACAAAAATGACAAAAATGACAAAAATGACAAAAATGACAAAAATGACAAAAATGACAAAAATGACAAAAATGACAAAAATGACAAAAATGACAAAAATGACAAAAATGACAAAAATGACAAAAATGACAAAAATGACAAAAATGACAAAAATGACAAAAATGACAAAAATGACAAAAATGACAAAAATGACAAAAATGACAAAAATGACAAAAATGACAAAAATGACAAAAATGACAAAAATGACAAAAATGACAAAAATGACAAAAATGACAAAAATGACAAAAATGACAAAAATGACAAAAATGACAAAAATGACAAAAATGACAAAAATGACAAAAATGACAAAAATGACAAAAATGACAAAAATGACAAAAATGACAAAAATGACAAAAATGACAAAAATGACAAAAATGACAAAAATGACAAAAATGACAAAAATGACAAAAATGACAAAAATGACAAAAATGACAAAAATGACAAAAATGACAAAAATGACAAAAATGACAAAAATGACAAAAATGACAAAAATGACAAAAATGACAAAAATGACAAAAATGACAAAAATGACAAAAATGACAAAAATGACAAAAATGACAAAAATGACAAAAATGACAAAAATGACAAAAATGACAAAAATGACAAAAATGACAAAAATGACAAAAATGACAAAAATGACAAAAATGACAAAAATGACAAAAATGACAAAAATGACAAAAATGACAAAATTGACAAAAATGACAAAAATGACAAAAATGGCAAAAATGACAAAAATGACAAAAATGACAAAAATGACAAAAATGACAAAAATGACAAAAATGACAAAAATGACAAAAATGACAAAAATGACAAAAATGACAAAAATGACAAAAATGACAAAAATGACAAAAATGACAAAAATGACAAAAATGACAAAAATGACAAAAATGACAAAAATGACAAAAATGACAAAAATGACAAAAATGACAAAAATGACAAAAATGACAAAAATGACAAAAATGACAAAAATGACAAAAATGACAAAAATGACAAAAATGACAAAAATGACAAAAATGACAAAAATGACAAAAATGACAAAAATGACAAAAATGACAAAAATGACAAAAATGACAAAAATGACAAAAATGACAAAAAGGACAAAAAGGACAAAAATGACAAAAATGACAAAAATGACAAAAAGGACAAAAATGACAAAAATGACAAAAATGACAAAAATGGACAAAAATGACAAAAATGACAAAAATGACAAAAATGACAAAAATGACAAAAATGACAAAAATGACAAAAATGACAAAAATGACAAAAATGACAAAAATGACAAAAATGACAAAAATGACAAAAATGACAAAAATGACAAAAATGACAAAAATGACAAAAATGACAAAAATGACAAAAATGACAAAAATGACAAAAATGACAAAAATGACAAAAATGACAAAAATGACAAAAATGACAAAAATGACAAAAATGACAAAAATGACAAAAATGACAAAAATGACAAAAATGACAAAAATGACAAAAATGACAAAAATGACAAAAATGACAAAAATGACAAAAATGACAAAAATGACAAAAATGACAAAAATGACAAAAATGACAAAAATGACAAAAATGACAAAAATGACAAAAATGACAAAAATGACAAAAATGACAAAAATGACAAAAATGACAAAAATGACAAAAATGACAAAAATGACAAAAATGACAAAAATGACAAAAATGACAAAAATGACAAAAATGACAAAAATGACAAAAATGACAAAAATGACAAAAATGACAAAAATGACAAAAATGACAAAAATGACAAAAATGACAAAAATGACAAAAATGACAAAAATGACAAAAATGACAAAAATGACAAAAATGACAAAAATGACAAAAATGACAAAAATGACAAAAATGACAAAAATGACAAAAATGACAAAAATGACAAAAATGACAAAAATGACAAAAATGACAAAAATGACAAAAATGACAAAAATGACAAAAATGACAAAAATGACAAAAATGACAAAAATGACAAAAATGACAAAAATGACAAAAATGACAAAAATGACAAAAATGACAAAAATGACAAAAATGACAAAAATGACAAAAATGACAAAAATGACAAAAATGACAAAAATGACAAAAATGACAAAAATGACAAAAATGACAAAAATGACAAAAATGACAAAAATGACAAAAATGACAAAAATGACAAAAATGACAAAAATGACAAAAATGACAAAAATGACAAAAATGACAAAAATGACAAAAATGACAAAAATGACAAAAATGACAAAAATGACAAAAATGACAAAAATGACAAAAATGACAAAAATGACAAAAATGACAAAAATGACAAAAATGACAAAAATGACAAAAATGACAAAAATGACAAAAATGACAAAAATGACAAAAATGACAAAAATGACAAAAATGACAAAAATGACAAAAATGGAAAAAATGACAAAAATGACAAAAATGACAAAAATGATAAAAATGACAAAAATGACAAAAATGACAAAAATGACAAAAATGACAAAAATGACAAAAATGACAAAAATGACAAAAATGACAAAAATGACAAAAATGACAAAAATGACAAAAATGACAAAAATGACAAAAAGGACAAAAAGGACAAAAATGACAAAAATGACAAAAATGACAAAAATGACAAAAATGACAAAAAATGACAAAAATGACAAAAATGGCAAAAATGACAAAAATTACAAAAATTACAAAAATTACAAAAATTACAAAAATTACAAAAATTACAAAAATTACAAAAATTACAAAAATTACAAAAATGACAAAAATGACAAAAATGACAAAAATGACAAAAATGACTAAAATGACAAAAATGACAAAAATGACAAACATGACAAACATGACAAAAATGACAAAAATGACAAAAATGACCAGAATGACCAAAATGACAAAAAAGACAAAAATGACAAAAAACTACAAAATTTACAAAGATAACATGATAACATTTCTATGGTTTTAATTTTTTTCATTAGTTTTAGCAGTTTTGTTTTTCTAGACATTTTTCTTTTTTTTGTCTATTTTCTTTATAATCTTCCTCACTGTAAGTGGTTTTTTGCTAAATATCTTGTAGACATTTAAACGGGTTATACGTGGTTCTCAGCAAGTTTTGACTGTTGTGAGTCATGTGAAAAGCCTAATATATACAATTTCAATTTGAAACCCTAGGATTCTCATTAAATCCATATCTGTTGTTCTTGTTATTATTCAAAACATTCTGAGAACAAATTTTTAAAACGAGTAATTTATCACTCTAAAACAGTGGGAATACTTAAATCCTAAATTCCAAAAAATAATCGATGCTGCAGGTTGACAGATCTAAGTGATTTTTTTTTAAACAAGATCTGTCGTCGATTTTGGCCGAACATATTGTACAAGGAGTTCTCGGTATCCGGATTTGCCCAGAAATTTTGTTGAAAAAAGCTCAGATTGTGCCCGGATTTATTCTCCGCAAAATTCAAACGAAAAAACTGAATTCGAGTTAAAATAACTCTTGCTTTTTGCGTCAAAGAACGAATTTTTACTGAGTTTATCAAAATACACCTGAATGTTTTTGGAAGCCTGAAATACTTACGATATAAAATCTGCCGGTGTGTTAAGATGAAATATCAACTTGAATTTTTATTCTTAATTTTTGTTGAATTATTCTGGGTTAAATCTGCGAAAGTTGTAACCCAAACAGTGATTGCGGCAAAAAGTGGATAGCTTTAAGAAATTTATGGCACCCCGATCTGGGGAAAAGAAAGGAAAATTATATCAAAATGAGATATTTTGATATTTAATTTTTCCTATCCAAATAAAATATCATTCTTGCGTTCTTTCATGAAATTTTTGCCCTATACTCATTCACTTGTATGCAAAGTTGAACTGCCTTCTGATTTGTACTCAAACTTATATACATTGTATTAAAATTGCACAATTCTTGAAAAGTCTGAGAACAGCGAGGAGATTGAAACGTCGACCTTCAGATTGAGAGGGGCATTTGAGGCAGAAAAATTACTGTTTGTACAAAAGGAGCTATCCTATCCTGTTCAGCTTTCCAAAGGAAAAGTTCAACTGCGATCACAATGGTAACTTCTTGAATAAAAAAAAATATTTTCTGAAAAAAAAACATAAACATGGTTTGCTGACGGCAAGGAAAAAAATTAGGGTTCATTTTCTAAAGAATTTCAAGGGCATCTTTTCACGGATAAAAAAGACCACAGTTGCTCTTATTATTTCAGCTGATTATTCCAATCATCTAAGCGTACTCGATTTTTTAGCATCCAACTATAAATATTATAGACTCAAATATAAACTGATGATTGACTTTACGCAATCAACTATGAATAAATAGAATCAACTGTAATGATTCAATTGTTAATATGATAGATTCAACTACATTTGTATGATTGATTTTTGTTATTCAACTATAAATATAATAGATTCAACTATACATTTCCGGTTGACCTCCAACATTTAACTATAAATATGATAGATTCAACTGTAGTGGTATTATAGAATAAGCTGTAATGATTCAACCGTAAATATGATAGATTCAACTACAAATGTATGCTTGATTCTAGGTATTGAACTATAAATATAGAAAATTAAACTATATTTTTATGATTGGTTGTGTTCTACTTGAATACTAAGGTGTTCATCCGTGTTCATCAGCAAAAAAAATCATAAGTGTGAGACTAGTACATGTTCCCTGCAGCGATCGTAGTGCTGTTTTAGGGCTCAGCGTATTTTCGTCGTTTTATTACTGTGTTAGTCCATTGCGATGCTTAATTAAGCGATTAAGCACATTTTTAAGCACATAATTGCACGTAAATGTACGAAATCAGTCAGATTCTCTACTATATGTATTGTTGAAATTTTTATAATTTTAGTTGGTCGGGAAGCAACCAGATGTATGATTGAATAAAAATGGATTATTGTTGGAAATACCCTACTTGTTTCTCCGTGTTGGGAGAACTCAAGATTAACTTCACGAGGAAACTCAAGATTAAAGCTGATGGCAGAACTTCTGAAAGACATCAAGGGTCATGGCTAACCAGAAAAAATCAGTGTATTGAATAAGTGACTTCCTGTTTTAAAGTAAATCTTTCTTCAAAAGTGACATGGACATCCTAGGCTATTCTTAAAATTGGTCATAGAACATATTCAATTGTTTCCATAATGCTGATGGAATATTTAAGTAAAGGTAAAATGAGTGCAAAGCAACTTGTTGAAAAGTTTCAAGAAAATAATTCCTGAGCAATTCGAAAGCGATTTCAAATGGCTTTCTGAAGAAACTTGAAAGACAGTCTTCATGAAGTAACATAAAATTTATTTAAAAGAAAAGCGTTTTATTTAATTCAATAAATTTGTGAAACTGTTTTAGAGGTTAAAAATACTCGTGGATGATGTGTCTGATGGAATTTGATATTTGATTTGCTTATTT